>NC_056745.1:756420127-756695127 GCF_019279795.1 Protopterus annectens
TGTTATTGGCTTTGTCCAGGTTTTTTGTGCTAAGGTTGACAGCTATGGCAAGAACTGAATTCACTGAATATGTTTGAGGGCTGTATTCCTCATTACTGGGTTTGTCCAGGTGTTTTGTGCTAAGAGGTTGACAGCTATGGTGAGAACTGAATTCATTAAATGATAGCCATTTAAGTTTCAGTCTTCCTCTCTTTCACAAAGCAGGTGATTTGGCATAGTGGTATGTTGTTCTGACTATTTTGCACAGTGACCTTGGCAGTAAAATGTATGATGGTAACACAGCATTTTATTCTAGCAGCTTTCCAAGATTATACAAGCAATGTTTAATGTGTTCCTGTTTTTGCCCTTTGACCCACCCCAATAAATTTGGCTTTTTCCAGAATTCTTGTGCGTTGAGATGTAGTTGAGTATTGTAGATTTTACAAGGAGCTGAGAGCTGCAGGGAAGAGAAGTTTTGTGCTGATTATGCTAAGTCAGCTCACATTGCTAGTAGCACAAAATGTTGTGTACTTGCTTTTAATGCAGAAGGTTGTTGGTTCTACTCCCATAAGGGTGAATGCTGCTGTACTGAAAGTTAAGACACTAACTATGAGCCTGTTATCAGTTTGCCATCCATTTCCTATTGCAATATTACTAGCTTATTAATGTAATTTAGGCAATTTATTCCTCAGGGGCATCAGACACTTTATTTTTCGGTGACGTCATGAAATATAAAGGTGATTGCTAGCAGCAACCTCTTCATTAGTTAGATTTATTTAACGTGGAATTATTTCGATGACTTTTTTTTACTACTTCAGAGATTGTGCATATTATTTACTGATAATGGTGGACTGTAAAAGTTTGACTAGACTTTTATGATGGAAATGTTCTGAATTTGGCAGTTTTGTTTCATTGTTTACTGGAAAAATGTTCAAAGCAATAGGAAGGTGTATCAAAGAGCACATGTATGTTTCATATGCAAGGGGCCTATGATTTAAAAGCAGCCCAGAATTAATTTTTATCTGCCACGGGTAAAATGTATTTTCTTTGAATGTGGGTTTTAATGTTGTTTCAATGAATGTGAGTTTCAAGGGCAGAGAAGTTTTAATGCCAAGTTTGTTTAGCAGATGTCTTAGTGTTTGTGCTGTAAATGCAAAATAAAACTTTCAAATGAAGTTCAAATCATCATAGAAGTAAATCAGTATGTACATTAGTGTTTATGGTAAATGGAGTGAAATAGCAAAGTAATGGATCATTGGAATGGCTGCAGGGGGAGGCTCCATTTGACCATGGTTTTGTGAGGGGAAAGGGCGGCAAACTTAGACAGCCCCAGCTGAACTATACCTCCCAACTGTCCAGATTTTCAAAGAATGAATAGATTGTTTGCTTCTTATTTTTGGTTTGTTCCTCAATTTGTGGTTTTCTGGCAAATGATTTAGGAATTAAGTCACTAAATAATGACACACTAGTTTCAGACTTTATAACCTTCAGAAAAATGCATGCTAAAATAAGACCTGTTCTATCAACTGTCCCAGTTTATACAAGAGCAATTTTAGTACTGTTTATATGTTCCTCAATATATTTGGCCTTGTCCAGATTTATTGCATTAACAGGTTGAGAGGTACATGCAAATAAATTGCTTTATAGAATTAGGTATAGCCAAACCTCAACTGTCCCTGATTTTGGCTCAAAATGTTACTCTTCCCCTAATGATCCCTCCACAAAATAGCAATTTTGGAAGAAAACATAGAGGGTTTACTTTACTTTTATAAATAACTGTAATGATCAGAGTTATACATTACTTTTATTTCAGAAATGCATGTAGATTCTCTAATTTTGTCAGCTGCTCTAAGTTAACTGTGCTCATATTAAAATGGTGTCCCTCCTTTGACAGAAATGGTGTCCCTCCTTTGACAGGTTCCCAGCTGTATTGTCTGGCAATTTTATATTTTTGCATCACATTTTGGTCCGTTTTTCATAAAATTGCAGTTTTCTGGCAAATTAGTGGCAAATTGTTAAAGACTGAAGTTAGAAAATAATGTATACATTTCAGTTTCAGATTTCATACCTTTCAGAAAATTCGAACTGATGCAAGACCTACTACTATTCTATTATCTTTCTAAGTTTATAAGAGCAATATTTAAAAAAATGTCCTTATTTTTGGGCCTTTGCCTCAGTTTTATTTATGAGTTTGTTGCTGTAAGAGGTTGAGAGGTTGTTTGTGTGTGTGTGTGTGTGTGTGTGTGTGTGTGTGTGTGTGTGTGTGTGTGTGTGTGTGTGTGGTAGGTAGCATACCTCTCAACTGTCCACATTTTGCAGAATGTCCAGATTTTTGCCCCATATTTTTTGTCTGTTCCTCATAAATTTTGTGATTTTCTAGAAAATCATTGAAGGCTGAAGTTGCTAAATAATGACAGACATTTGAGCTTCAGACTTCATGTCCTTTAGAAAAATTCATACTAGCACAAATCCTGTTATTCTAGCAACTTTCTAAGTTCACGAACATTATTTAATATCTGTCCCTGTTTATTTTAGGCTTTGTCCATATTTCTTGCACTAAGAGGTAGGGGTGTGTGTGTGAATGAAACATCCTAGTTAGTGGTAGCAGGTGGTTAGTAATTTACTCAAGCTCAAAACCTGTACCTTAGTTACAGAAAACAAAAGCATAAAGTCTGTACCCCAACTACCATGCTGCATTTTTCAAAGAACTGACATTTCAGGTTAATTTTCAATTCAAGGAACCGAGTTTGAGTGAATTTATATTATATTACTGAAGAGGCATTACAGCAAATGCCTCTTCATCAACACTAAAAGAGCGAACCGTGAATTACGAGAATGGCTGTAGCTTGGCTGGGGAGGGGGGTAGCAGTTTGAGAGCTGTCAGTACAAATTTGAAAATCCTAGCTACACCCCTGCTAAGAGTGGCATGCCATCAATACTTTAGCTGTACTCTTGGTTCATCATCAAAAATAGTTTCTCTAAACCTGACATATTTATGCAACACCAAAACACAAAGTATCCTACCCTTCCTCTGAATGTCGCAGCAGTGAGCCGACTCAGCTGAGTCCTTTCTGTACAATAATGGCCAGGAATCAATGCAACTGTGAGCCGAGTCCTTTCTGTTCAATAATAATGTTCCTCCCAGCCAGAAAATACAGCGGTTTAATGGCTCCATTCAATAACAGTGGAATGCAGCAGTGAGACAAGTCCTTCCTGCTCAATAACAGCTCGCAACCAAAGATAATGTTCCAGACTTCTTCAAACTACATACGCCAATTTCATGTTCCTCCCAGCCAGAAAATGCTGCAGTTTAATGTCTCCCTTCAATAACGGCAGAATGCAAGCCAAGCTCCATATATTGCAAGTAGCTCACACAAAATAAAGAGCAGCAAGTTCAGGCAACCAAAGATAAAATCTAATACAGCAGTTTTTTTGACGGCAAAGCTCCGTATATTGCAAGCAGCATTCTGTTAACTTCAGTGTAAGCCAGACCTAAAGATAAATGTTTCCCCACTCTCCTTTTGAATAGCCGGAATGCAAGCTCAATTCTGACAGGCTGGTAGCCCTGACGGAGCTGACGTCATCATGCATGTGATGACATCAGCTCAAAAAGTGGAAAAAATAAAAATAAAGAATAATCTCAGAGATGAAGGGGTGCCACTCGGGAATCATGGCACCCCATTATTTGGACCCCAAACCTTGGTAAAAACCGAGTAATTCAGGACAGTTGGGAGGTATGACTTGACACCATCAAGGTACCCCCTAACACCCTGATCCCTGATGACTTCAACTACCTCACCAGAGACTGGGTGAACTATTCCTGCACTAATGCACCCACTCAAAAATTTCTTGACTTCATCAATTCTAGCACGCTAGACCAGCTCATCTCATTCCCCACAAGTGATGATAACATCCTGGACTTGATTTTCAGCAACATGGGCGACCGCTGCACCACTCCCATAGTATGTTCTTTCCTGGTGAAAGCAGATCATCGGACTGTCTTGTTTGAAGTTTCTATCCCCCCAAACCCTCCCCCCAGTCATAATCAAGCTAAACAACTTCTCAAAAGCTGACTACAACCTCCTAATGGAAGGTATCTGCAGCTTCATACCACAGCCCCCCTTAGAGAATGCAGACAACTATGCTGAACAGAACGCCATTGCAGTATACAAGCACCTGTACAACTGCACAAATGGATGGACTCAGCCATTCCCTACAGAACTAAAATATGCTCCTCAGGGAAACACAAACCCATTTGGTGTACATCCTCTGTCAACAGGCTTTACAACAAAGGGAAGAAACTGTTGTCCAACTATAAAAAGGAACAAATTCCAAACTGGAAAAACTTCTTCCTTAGCCTCAACAAGCAAATTAGATCACTAATGAAAACCTCCAAAGGCAATTATGAATTGAAACTAGCCTCCAAAACAAAGGGAAATCACAAAGCCTTCATCAGTTACATCAGGAACCTCCATCTGCAAAGCACAGGTTTGTTCAGAATTAGTACCTAACAGCATCACCTACACTGAACCTGTTGACTTAGCCAACCTGCTAGTAGATAGGTTCAGTACAAACTTCACCCCCCCCCTCCTGTCAAAGGCCTTTTTTACATCCCCAATACTTGTCTGGCACCTCACATCTCCATAGATCAAGTGTTAAAGGCCCTATCCAAGGCAAAGAACACAGCTTCCATGGGACCTGATAGTATCTCAGGCTGTATTCTGCACCATCTCCAGCAAGAACTGGCTTCACTATTAAACACCCTGTTCAACCACAGCCTAAGTACAGGCTTCATCCCAGCAGAGTGGAGAACTGCCATTGTTATCTCATTGCATAAAGGTGGTGTCACTACTGACCCTGAAAACTATTGCCCCATTACCTTGACTAGTCTGATATGTAAAGCCATAGAGCATATTATTATGGATCTCATAAACATGGACATAAGCCATCTCCAAGCACTTGGCCCCACCTAGTTCGGATTTGTCAAGGTCAGATCTTGCCTGTTGAACCTCAGTGACTTCTTTGAGACTGTCACCAAGGCCCTGGATGAATGAAAGTCAGTACATACAAGTTACCTTGACTTGGCCAAGGTCTTTGACACAATCCCCCACTCAGGCATCACCAAAAAGCTAATACAACTTGGCATAATCCTTATCTCATCAGGTGGGTGGCCAACTGGCTCACCAACAGGGCCATCAAGGTCAAAATAGGTGCCTCCACCTCCGATAGCAGACCTGTCACTAGTCCTGTGACCCCTACTGTTTGGCATCTACTTCTTGGAGGTCCAGGCAAAGACAAAAGGCCTGTGGCTTACCAAGTTTACAGATGACCTTAAGATGGGTGCTGTCATTGACTCCCCATATGATGCTGACATACTGCAAGAGGGTCTCACAGGAACTAATGACTAGTGCCAAAGTCATGGCCTCAAGCTAAATGCAAAAATATGTACCATACCATTCAGCAAAAACACAGCTCCTACTGATTACCACATCAATGGCAACCTGCTAAACATACAACCTGTGGTGAGATACCTGGGTACTCAGGTTGATAACAATCTCACTTTCAACCATCATGTAGCGGCAGTGGTCAAAAAAGCCTTTTACTTGGTTCATCTCATAAGTAAAGGAATTGCATCCAGAAAAAAAGAGGCTATTACCTCTCTAGACTCCTCCTTCATTAGACCAATAATTGAGTATAAAACCCATTTGGTATTACCTCTCCAAACATCTGCACACCAACTGGAAAGGCCACAGAAATACCTCACAAAGAGAATTAATGGCCTCCAACACCTGTCCTATATGGATAGGCTCAAATCACTATCACTTTACTCAATACTGTATAGGTTGCTCAGAGGTGATCTGTGTCTTGCCTATAAGGCAATCTTGGATCCTGCCCTACTAGAGATGCTCCACATCTGTAAGCCTAACTACTCAAGCATTACCCAATCAAAAGGCCTGAATCTAATGTGCAACATCAACAAAACCTGCTGGAAAGACAGGTTTGTCTCCTAGAGGCTGTCCTGTCTCTGGAATAGACTTCTCATATACATCAAACAGGGTACCTTGCTGACCCTCTTCAAGTGAAACCTTGATGAGTGTATGGGAAACCACAAATTTGTCCCAGGGGTTCTACCTGTATCCCTAACTGACAGGGGTGACAGGTGCTGAATGAGGTTTCAATTTGGGGATAAACTCTTAGCTAGGCTTGTAAGGGCCCCAGGGCCATTAGCCTAGTAACCTCCTATGTTCCTATATGTAGACACAGTCTAGTTCATAGTGGAACATACTAACTACAACACCTGCATCTGAAGTTCAGTCCTGATGACCATAAGCTGCTTGGGTAAAATTATTATACTCTTGCAATGTCTGCATCAGTTTTGTGGATGTTATGCTTCTGCCATATGCATACAACAATGACACTGTGTTGACTTGCCCCAACAAGAGACCATCTGTGCTGAACAAATAGCTGCATGATGAGTTTAAGGTTATTTGGAATTAGCCACACAGTAATAAGCTGCCCATAAATGCACACAACACTACTGTGATGCTGTTTGCCATGGGTACATGACAACTTATTGAGCAGAGGTATACCGAAGGTCATAATACTGAAGGCAAAATCCTGATATGTGAAAATGCTAACACTTTACAAAGTTGAACTAAAATACCTACAAAAAGCATACATGTACTACATATTTATACTGTGCCAGAACACAGCCAGTCAACAAACAATATCACTGCCCAGTTAGTGAAACTCAAAAACGAGCACTAACATGGGTCCTGATGGGGAAGGAGTTAATATATGTATGAAAACAGGTATTTTGATTTCAATATTTCAGTGTTTTGACATTTCATCATTGTACATTCAGTATTATCATTTTCAGTAAATTGCTTTTGTTCACATGGACCCATTTGGCACAATTCAAAAACTAAAGAATGTTCACAGACTCTGTATCACTGACCCTACCGAATCATCTCCTCCCCATCTCCTCAATAAGGTATCCAAGTCTTACCTGAGATCAGAGAATCTCCCTTCATGCTGATACTGAAATGCAAGTTAACAAAGTATTAACTCAACTAAACATGTCTTATAAAATATCTCATTTTGTTGTCTAGTAAGGCCAGATAGGCTATAGATATTGATGTGCTTCTCCTCAGACTGGACTACTGTCTCCCTGTAGTTGCCTTTCTCTAAGCCAAAATACTGAAAATACTTCTGCCATACAAACTGCTGAAAACAAAGTTCTCAGATTCATCAATCTAGCCATCAAAGCACCACTGTAGTATGCTAAAAGCAAACAACTTGCTTCTTGTAACAACAAGAGCTACCCTACTGCTCAGTATGTCCACCTCTAAAATCTCGTATAACAGACATCACCTAAACTCCTGAGTAAAATTCTGCTAAAAACCCAGATTTACCCCCACAGATGCAGCAGCAGTATCTGGCTATACAAAGTAGATGCACAAGGGCATTCTCCAAAATAGTTTCCACAAACCAGAATTAAATCCTTGTGAATATCTACAAAAAAAGTAAACATTGTTAGCACACCAATACAAAATGAATGGAAACAGTAACAACTTAATGTAATATATGTTTTTAGCACTTTTGTTCTTAACCAGACTTCTTCAAACTACATACACCAATTTCATGTAATCAAATGTATAACATTAATCACATGACATTATTCTGTCACCTGACTTTCACTCCGCACCATTCATTCAAAAAAAATAAAAAAGATTTACCCCAGGATTCAATAAACTCCGTGTAGGAATAGTGTTATTCCTACATGGAGTGAATGGTGTCCGTGTCTGCATAGCCTTAACAGCAGCACACCTTACATATTAATGAAGGCGTGCTACTGATAACAGTTTTGTGGACATGATCACTACTGAGTGCAAGGGGTATGTTTCAGTCATGCTCACACATCCAACATGCCTCCTGCACTCTGAAAGTGCCATACAGAACTTTCTAATTGCTTTCAGTGTCTGTGGACGCAAAGCAGGAATCTAAATAGGAAGCAATGGAGGATGTGTGTGACAGGTAGTGTCACACACCCACTGCATTGTCAAAGTGCTGTACGGCACTAACTGCTTTCAGTGTCCACGGACACTGAAAGCAGGAATTTAAATAGAAAGCAATGGAGGGAGTGTGTGACAGGTACTGTCACACACCCCCTGCATTGCGAAAGTGCAGTATGGCACTTTCATCATATGGCTGAACCTCTTAGAGGTAAAAATCTAGACAAAGCCGAAAATGACGGGGGGCATACCTCTCAACCTCTGACAGGTAAAAATCTGGACAAAGCCTAAAATGATGGGTGGACAAATAGGGACAGATTATAAATATTGCCCTTACAAACTTAGAAAGTTGATAGAGGAACAGGGTTTGTATCAACATAACATGTAGGGAAGGATTAGAAGTCTGAAACTCAAATGTATACCATTATGTAGTGTCTTCAATCCTGATATTGCACATACAGATTTAAATAATGACAGGTAAGAAATATGATTTACAAGGAGTATTAATGCATGCAATTAAACTGCTTTTATTAATTCTTTTTTGTTCCAAGTAAAGTTTAAGCATAGCTGAGTGTGTTTGCATGCCGTGGCCCTCTGCTCACCATTGCTTAAACATCTCATAGGAGCTAAATAGACATGTATAGCTCAGATCCTTAACAGTGAAATAGCATGGTGGTTAGAGTCCTGACCATACCTCTCAACCTGGAAAGATCAAAAATCCTGACAAAGGCCCATGAAAAATAGGTACAGATCTGTACGCTGATTAACATAACATTTTCATACATAATCATGTAACCCTGCCCACTTCAACTGAATTGTGGTATACGAACTTTCAAATGCAAACTGCAGAACAGACAACCAAAATATGGCGCCAGAGTCCCCCTGCGGCCATTCTAATATTCCATTACTTGGCTATTTCACCCCATTTGCTACAAACACTGTAATGTGCATGCTGCTTTCCTTCTACAATGATTATTTGGATTTTTTTTCCATTTTATAGCACAAACACTAACAGACATCTGATAAACAAAGCAATACAGTCTCACAATGAAAATAGACTTAACATTAAAACTTCTCTGCCATTGAAAGTAAACTCACATTCATTGAAACAGCATTGAAACCCACATTCAAAGAAAATGCATCTGGCCAATAGTGGATAAAGATTACCTTTAGGCTATTTTCAAATCATAGAGCCCATGCACATGAAACATACATGTGTTGCTTGATAAACCTTCCTGACTGTATTAAATTATATTCCTTGTATATTACAGCACACATGTTAGAGAGCATTTTAAATTTCTTGTTCTGAATGTGTTCCAGTAAGCAATGAAACAAAATGCATGAACCAATAATGACAAAACTGCCCAATCCAGAACATTTCCATCATAAAAATCTACTCAAACTTCTACAATCCACCAGTATCAGTAAATATGCACAATCTCTGCAGAAGTAAAAGTCATCTAAATTCTGTCGCCTCACAGCAAGAGGTTCTCCAGTTCGATTCTCAGCTGGGGTGCCATCTGTGTGGAGTTTGCATGTTCTCCCTGCATTTGCGTGGGTTTCCTCCAGGTACTCTGGTTTCCTCCCACATTCTAAAGACATGCGTCTGGACCATTTCTCCTCAGGCCTCTACTAAAAATAGGTTCTGTCCTAGTTGGACTTTCCCAGTCAACAAATGTTAAATAAAACAAAATAAATTTCTGCTAGCAAACAACTTTATATTTCATTGTTTCATCTACAAGTAAAGTGCCTGTTGCCCTTGAGGGATAAATTGCCTGTTACATTAAAAAAAATGATTAGCTACTAATATTGCAATAGGGAATGGATGGCAAACTAATAACAGGTTCATAGTTACTAGGTATCTCTGCCAAAGAGGACATTCTCAGGACTGCAGTATCCATCCCCTTTAAAAGTACAACACAGTACAGTATCAGCAATTCAACTACATATTGTGGGAGAAGAACCCACAGCCTTTTGAATCAAAAGCAAGTATTTTACCTGTTGTGCTACTAACACAAACTGATTTCACACAAGCAGCACTAAACATCTCTCCCCCTGAAGAACTATGCAGCACAAGAAATCTGGGAAAAAAAATGTATTGGATGTGGGGAAGAGACAAAGGCCAAAAACCAGGGACACATTTCAAACATTGTACAAGCTTAGAAAAGTTGCTAGAATAAAATGTTTTGCGTTACCATGCATTTCCTGGAAGATAGCCATTTAAGTTTCAGTCTTCCTATCATTAATTAGTGAATATCAGTTCTCAATAATTTGCTAGCAAATCACAAATTTCAAGAGGAACAGACTAAAGAGCTGACGTGGGTAGGAAATTCAGGCTCCTGGTCCTTGCATCTAAGGTACCAGGTTTGAACCCTGCTATCTCTAACCACCAGGTATGCTTAACTGGGCCATTTCACATACACACTACCAATAGGGACATATTTTAATTATTAATTACACTTCAAAACAAACAAACTGTTGAAAAACGCCAGGAAAGCCGGACTTTGAAACAACTACCACTTTAATCACTTAAAAACACACTAAATACATACATTTTTTTGTCCTACTAAATAGTAAGACTTCTTCAGAAATTCAGCGCTCAATTGCATACAAACTATTTATAAACTTTTGAATCAGTTTAGCGCCAAAAAGACGCGATACTGATACTGAAATTTAAAGCTGTATTCCATAAATTCATTCTCTGATAAACACTTTAATTAGATACATTCATTCATACTTGTATCATATTTAAATATGTATATATATATATATATATATATATATATATATATATATATATATATATATATATATATATATATATATATATGATGGATAAACCATTTAATATTTATATTTGATAATAAAACCATGAATAAACTAATATGTATATATGAACATATTTAAAATATAAATATTGAATATTTATAAATATTTAAAAACCATATATCTAAAAAAACACATGTATTTATGGAGTTGCGATGCCTTTACTGATATGAATTCACCTTCTTATCTACTAAATCATGAAAATAATAAAAACTAGTAATAAATAAAAATAACAATAATCTATATTGCTAATAAATGAATTAAATATCAAACACCTTATAATTGTAATTTAAACATATTATAATTTTCTCATGTATTATACATAAAATATAATGAAAACACAGAACTGAAGGGTTAGCATAAACGAGCTGCAACCAGGACAGATGATGAAGGCAGCCCCAATGGGGCAGATACGGGCATCGTATGAGGAAACAGGTACTTTTTCAAATAACTCAGTACAACAAACAAATGCATGTAGTGATCAAATGAAGCAAATAATGACTGTGGCAACAACCGCTAATGGGAATAGTCAAGAAAATATTGTTATGACATCGGTAGCTCCAGGTTTAAATACATGCAAGCATACCACGTTCAATCAAACAAATGTAAGAGAAATAACTCAGATGCCCAACTTAAGAGACTGGCTTACTTTACCAATAGGCTTGTTTAAAACTAACCAAACTGCAAATGAACAGAATTTAGCAGAGAACAATAATATTGCATTACCGAATTTATTGAATGAACTACATGCAAATATGCAGAAACATAAAAAATTAAACCTGGAAATAGAATATTTTCAGGAATGTTTAAAAGCAGAAATTGTGCCAAAAGGCCTTAGAAGTTGGCATTATCCAATGAAAAAAACGTGTGTATTTAGTGCGTTTTTAAGTTATTAAAGCGGTAGTTGTTTCAAAGTCCGGCTTTCCTAGTGTTTTTCAATATTTTAATTATTGCTCTTATGAACTTAGAACATTGCTAAAATTACACAATTTGTGTTAGTGTGTATTTTCTGAAAGATACGAAGTTTGAAGTTCAAATGTATTCCATTGTTTAGTGTCTTCAGTCATCAGTGATTTGCCACAAAACCATGTTTTATGAGGAGCAGTCCAAAAATATGAGCAAACATGTGGACAGTTGAGTGTTATGTTCCCACACTGTTGCAAAAATAGGTAAAGGAAGACATAATCTGGTGTAGGAAATGACAGGCATTGAATGTACAAGGTGGATGAAGACATTCAGACAAAGACTAGCATAATTTAGGACCAGACACTAAATTAGCACTGGGGATAACAGTATTTGGTTTGAAGGAAGAAAGCATGGGAGAGCATAGTTTGGAAATTAGAGCAAAGGCTTGAGGACCTGTCACGCCCAGTGTTTGGTGTATATTTAGACATGGGAATAGACTAAGTAAAATTGTTGGAAGCTTTCGATACAGAAAACTTGGTTATGTAGTTATACTTCAAATATATGGTAGTAATGTTAAATAAAAGCATCAGTTCAGAAATGAAATTGAATCCATATTACATTCAAGAATAAAGCAACTGCATGTCAAATTAATGAACGTAGAGAATGTAATTTAAGACAAAATTCCAGTGTCTCCTGCTGGGGAATTGAAAGGCAGCTGTGTTTTAAGTCGTGTTTGCATTTTGTGATCACTACTCCTGTTAACATCCTTGATTTATTCAGTATTTTCATAAAACCTATTTCATCTAACACTGTCCTGTTTTACATCCATGCTACGGGTATGAAGAGAACATCATACACACACATTATAATGCTTGCAAATGCAAAACACATGTGAAGAGATAAACGGCAGACTCGATAAATGAGCAAATAAGTGACTTGCCTTCTGATAAACAGAAGCCTGTAGGCGCACTTATAATGCTTGCAAAACAAACACAAAATAAAGAGACTCGACAGCATAATAAGCAGCAAATTGCATGCTGCTTTGTGAAGAGATCACCAACAACTTATATTTTGCAAAAAACAAAACACCCAAGAAGAGATAAACGGCAGCAGCAGCAAGACTTGATAAATGAGCAAATAAGCGACTTGCTTCTAATAAATGGCAGCCTGTAGATGCACCCCCTGGACTTATAATGTTTGCAAAACAAACACAAAATAAAGAGACTTGGCAGCATAAGCAAAGCATTCCATTCTGCTTGTCGATAAATGAGCATAGCAACAGTTTCTAGACACCCCCCCCCCCATAAAACGAGCAATATGCTTTAAAACAACACTTGGGCAGCACAACACACAAAATTTGCAGCAGCAAGAGATTGAGCAACAAACACAAAATAAAGAAAAATAAAGAGACTTGGCAGCTTTGAAAATAAAGAAAAATAATGAGACTTGGCAGCTTTGAGCAATATGCTTGCAGATAAAACAATGAGCAAAGCATTCCATTCTGCTTGCTGATAAACAAGCATAGCATGCAATTCTGAAAAATGGCAGCTTGTAGACCCCCCCCCATAAAACGAGCAATATACTTTAAAACAATACTTGGGCAGCACAGCACACAGACTTTGCAGCAGCAAGAGATTAAGAGCAAATAAGCTGTAAAATGACCCGGCCTACCACAGATTTACCAACCAACTACCAAGCCACAAAAAGGAATGGACAACTACCAAGGCACAACAAGGAATGGTCATTGGCAATAGAATTATAATGCTTGCAGGAGTGAGTGGCATGGCATTCCCAGCATGCACAAACAAAACGGCACTAGTGGACTAAATTTATAATGCACACAAGTACTACAGACTTATGAATTCATAACAATTTTCAGATAACAATTACTGCTTGCAGATAATTGAGTGAGCGGCATCCTATTCTAATAAGCAGATAAATGGCCAGCAGATGCACAAACAACACAGAGGACTTAACTTAAAGTTATAATGCACATGCTCAGCAGATAACAATTATGATCCAACAGAATAGCAGATAAAACTAGGCTAGCCCAGCAGATAAAATAGCTAAAATAAAGAGAAGTTTACAGGCAGACTCTGTAAAACTTATTCACATCTGCCACCATTGCTGTTTCCCTCTGAGTCCACTCCAACAGGCAGTAGCTGATGTCATCACTCATGCCTCTGTAGGCTGGTGATGGTGGTGACATCAGCCATAAATTTAAAGTGGTAAAAAAAAAAACACTGAGAAGTTTAGAAATTAATGGGGCCACTCGGGAATTTGTGGCACCCCAATATTTTGCCCTCAAAACTGGTAAATACCACGGAATTTGGTATGGCTGATAGGTCTGGTCCCAATGCTGCATGCAGCAGTTCATGGTTTGAGTACCAAGACAAGCCCTTTATTTTTACATGGGAAAGCATTGTTAAAATCATTTTTTTTTATTCTAAATGATGTAGCAATTGATACTTGTTAACCAGGGTAGTGTAGCTGGTTCAAAATCGAAGTGTGAGTGCATATAACATGTGAAATAACCCTTGTATACACAAATGTAATACAGTATAGTCACACCCCAAGGTAATGTAATGTAATGAAAGCACATAGAGGGACGTTATGTAAAGTAAATCATATACACTTAATAATATGTCAGTAATGATTAATTAAGTTACAATTCTGATATTTTTTAAATGAAAACTGAGCAATGGTTAGCAGTACTCGGCTCTGCTTAGCCAGTTTAAGCACTGGTTAGACGTAAATACTAAGCAGCAGTCAGCTCAGCTAAGCAGATTTGTGCACTGTTAAGCAGTGCTCAGCATTTACCCCTTTAAGCACTGTTCAAATCAGCTTAGCAGATTTGCACACCGCTTACCTGAGCTCAACATTTTCAAAATGGTCCAATGATGGCAAAGGGCAAGAGTATGACCTTATTTAAACAGCACAGGCAGGAATATAGACATAATCTGTTGTAGTTTGATCTCTGCAGGAACCATGTCTGTCATTGGAGAGGGAGAGAGCTTTCGGGAGCAGTGCTGGGGCATTCTGGAGTCCAGTGTTATGGCTGGACTTCTTGTATAACACCATGCTGAAAGACTGCTGCAGAGCCAGTAGCAGGGCTTTCAGTACAAAGAGGAGGCCTGGGATAATCTGGCACATGACCTCACCAGTGCCACTGGAATCTCCCAAACTGGTGAGCAGGTATGGCATCATTATGCCAACCTAAAGCATAGGAAGGGGGTGCTCTTGGCCCAGTGGCTCCAAGATGCTCGGAGATGGAATGCTCCAGTAGTTTGTAAGTATCTCATCTATAGCTGTACCAAATTCTAGCCTGAGTATGTGATAGACAGGTATGCATAATGTTATTTTCCCCCTACAGCTGCAGCAGAGAGGGCTAGCAATATTGAGGCCCATGCCGATAGACTGACAAGGCTGCACTGACAGGCTGGTGAGTACAGATCTACCCTGCAATATATAGTGAAATAAATAAGATGGAGTAAATTGTTTACTGCCAGTAGGTGTAGTGTGTTCTGTGTCTGACAAATAAATAAAAGTTTGCCAGACTAATACTGATCTACAGGATATGCAGTAGTAAAGCACTGTGTCATATAAGTGAAATAAAGACTCATACCACAAACTGTTGTGTTTACTTTGGTATGTTGTAGAAATTAAATGTGTACAGGTTCATCACAGCAAATACGGCTTTGACAGCATGAATTAATGGAGGTTGTTCTGACAACCAGCTATTATGCAAAACAGTAGATTGTGCAGCTGTAAAACAAGATATAAATGAAATATGAAATATGTTATGCACTAAGATCTGAACCCTGAATAGTAATGTGTAATGTATTATAGTGTGTCCCCTGCAGCATTGCCTTGTGTTAACCTTTGCTTTCCAGATTGTATTATTTGAAAGGATTAATACACAGTACACTATCTGTCATGCATGAATCTCAGGATTACAAGGTCAGATTGTCTAACCCACACAGTAATAGGCAGAAATCAGTCAAACAAGAGACAGAAATCCCCAGTAGCTCAGTGTGATTTAAAAATAGCCTTGTTGTTCATTTTATCACACCCAGACATAGTTCAAATCTAGAGAGTGGTACTGAGATGTGTGCATATATACACTCAAGAAATCTTGAATATTTTCAGAAACAGTCAGATAGTGGTAACAGGTATTTTCTCCACATGTCTTACAGGTAAAGAAATGTTTGTAGTAGCTGTATGAAGGGTATACCAATACATTGTGTACAGCTGTCCCACTGTCCAACCCCATGCCTGCAAATGACAGCAGGATAGGTATATACACCATGCACTCTTCCCGATACATGTCTCTCAAGTGTCACGCTATCAAGGCTAGTAATCACTGCTGCCAATCACCTTGGACACAGATAGGAATCCAGGTGAAGTATGCCAGTAGCAGACTCACACAACATCAGTGCTGGATACCCCTTATTTGTCAGATATGTAACCCTGACATGTACAAGCTCCACTAGTAATGTATCTATAGTTGTCCCAGTCTGCCCCATACCATTACAGGTTGACAGTTTAACAGGTATCTATGTGCTACAGAAACTATGGGCCATAGGTAGATGTAAAGTGAGGGCAGACCTGTACAGTATTGAGCAGTACTGTTGTGAAAAATAGAAGCCTATACAGTTGTTAATGGACTTTTTTCTCTCCCCCACCCCTCATCTGCATCACTAATTATTATTCATATACTACAGGTATGTTTTTCTCAAAACTTAATGTTGGGACTTCTGTTATATTATTGTTCATATATTGAATTGATTGCATATTAACATACCTTGTTCAAATATCATTGTTGGTGGCCTGTTGCCATCAATGTAACTGGCATGCTGTTACAATACTTACTGTTGTTCCATTTATGCATGTGTTCTGTTTGCTATGCGACTATTTCAAATATGTTAGTTTGGGTTAATTGGAAGACCCACACATGCTGTTATAACTAATTTTGAAATATTTTGCTCATGATTAACCAATATATCTTGAAAAACCTCAACACCATAGCACATATGGGAAGGCAGATCCCAGTAGATCCTCCTGTCTCACCTAATCTGGCTGTGGCACTGGGCCCCAGCATGTCTGGGACCAAACCTGGAACTTCCTCCTCTGCTGGTCCTGCACCATCTTTAGGTGGAACCAGCTCAGGAGATGGGGCCTGTCACACCTTGCACATGGACACGGAGAGGAGCCTGTAACCTGCCACGGGTTCTGGGGTATGGTGCACAGCGTCATCTCCTCCAACTTGGATGGACAGCTGTGCCAGATGGAGGGCTGCCTGGCACACATGGAGAGGCAGGCTGCCTCTGTTGTCCAGCCCTCAGCACAGCCACCTTTGGGGGCATGGAGGTGCAGTGGTGACTGCCCATGGATGGGGACCACAGTCCCACTGTATCCATTTGGGGGCTCATGGGCCTCTGATTCCCAACCACCCTCCCTGTCCAAAGTATTTACCCCCCTCATGTGTCATATACCGCCCCTGTCTGCAGTCTTGTGTGTCTTGTCTGTCTGTGAATGCAACCTATCCTACCCAGTCTACCTCCCCAAACATACCTACAGCCCTTCCCCAACATCCCACTCTCACCTTAATAAAAAAAAGGGGGAGGCATCTGTCCTGCAAAAAAATCATTGCCTCATATATAGCTCTACATTTTGCCCCCATGTCCAGTGATGAAAATCAATCAACACTCAAATTACTCTACAAAGGTATATTGCCAACACCCCTCCCTGTGGGGTGTGAGGTTGTAAATTCAAAATTTTCCACATCAGTCACAGCTGTTGCTGCAGTAAAAATGTAGAGCTATGGTCCTTTCTTACACCTGTCCTGCACATCCCTAGCTGATTTTTCTAATGTTTTACCCCCTGCTTGCCCCCATTTCATCACTTTCCTATCACCCTTTTTTTCTTTTCTTTATTTAAAATTAGCATGGGTGTAATCAGGAATAAGCGCCACTAAGTGAAGCTAAGAAGACATAACCATCTGTTAGCATCACTTAGCTTCGCGCAAAACCATGCAAACCCGCTTGCAACTGCTTAAAAGTGCTTTAGTCACTCTGTCTCATCTCCATCAGCCCTTGTTCTGTCCAGCAACAAAATAATCAGTCCTGTCAAGTCTGAAACCCAGAACACTGTGCACTACAATCACAGCAATGTACTACTACACCATCTGAGCTGTGGGGATTTTTAATGCTTTTACAAATATATCATGCACTATGGTCATTTAACATTAATGAAAAAAAAAAGGAATCACGACCAAGTTTTGAATCCAGGACCCTGTGCACTACACTCACAGCAATGTGCTGCTACACCATCTGAGCTGTGGAAATGTATAATGCTTTTACAAACATATCATGTACTACAGTCATTTAACATAAGGGGAAAAATACACACCCCTGGCAAGTCTTAAACCCAAGACCCTATACACTTCAGTCACATCAGCTACCACTACTCCACATGAGCTGTGAAAACTAGAAATGCTTCAGTAAATATAGCATGCAGGATGGTCATCCAACATTAGGGAAAAAGTAGTGGAATTAGTACTGTTATATATATATATATATATATATATATATATATATATATATATATATATATATGGGTCTACTTCATAAGATCGACAGACCATTTGATCGACATTCATTTGGTTGACAGCTCATTTGGTCGACAACCAGTATTCAAGGCACTTAACAGGGATTTGCCCCCCTCCCCAATCTTGTGTGACCCTGGAGTTGATATATATAGTTAGGGGGTGTGGGGGGGCAAAGTCCCCCACCTATTTTCATTGAAAAGCATGAAAATACAAGAAAAACTACACATTTTAAACAAAAATAGGTGGGGGGCTTTGCTCCCACACACCCCAATGTGGGGGGCTGTGCCCCTTACACCCCCAACTATATATATATATCAACTCCAGGGTCACACAACATTGGGGAGGGGGGCAAATCCCTGTTAAGTGCCTTGAATACTGGTTGTCAACCAAATGAGCTGTCGACCAAATGAACGTCAATCAAATGGTCTGTCGATCTATATATATATATATATATATATATATATATATATATATATATATATATATATATATATATATATATATATATATATATATATATATATATATATATATATATAGGGTCCCTATTATATCATTGAAGATGCAAAATCTCGAATGTGTCTTCATCGAACTGAAAACAATGAATATTTAAAAGAGCGAAAGGGCATATTAGGATTTCTTTCCCTGTGAAAGAAATCGCTTGGCCCAATAAAAAAAAAAATCACTACAAACAAAACAAAGTGTGGGGCTTCGCCCCACACCCCCCACACCTGCCCTAACTAAATATATCAACTCTGAGATCACACTACAGTGGGGAAAATGGCAAAGTAATGGGGGCGGCCAAGTGATTTCTTTCCTAGGGAAAGAAATCGCTTATATGCCTTTTCGCTCTTTAAATTTTTATTGTTTTCAGTTCGATGAAGATGCATTCGAGATTTTGCATCTTTGATGATATAATAGGGAACCATTATATATACATACACACACACACACACACACACACACACACATATATATATATATATATATATATATATATATATATATATATATATATATATATATACACACACACACACACACACACACACATATATGTATATATCTATATCCATATATATATATATATATATATATATATATATATATATATATATATATATATACACAGTCAACCTCTTACTGCAAGACATCTGCAAAAAGCCTGACAAAGTGGGGGGAAAAAGACCAAACAATAGTGACATATTTGAAATATGGCTGTTAGAAGCTTAGAAATTTGCTACAGTATCACAGTTTGTTTTAACATATATTTTCTGATAGATTTTAGGTCTGAAACACAAATGATTGTCATCATTTAGTGATGTCAGTGTTCACTGCATCCCAATGTTTTGTCAGAAAACCATAACTGTTATGGGGAACAGACCAAAAATATGAGCTATGCATCTGGACAGTGTATAGAAATCTGCACAGTGGAGAGGTATAACTGCAGTCATGTAACAGAAGGGAAAAAACACTAGAGATGCCAACCATGTCACCCAGGACCTTCTGAACTACAGTCAGACCAACACAACACCACCCCAAATCAGCTCTGGGGAATTACTCATGCATTTGCAAATATATCATGCACTATCGGGAAGTAACCATAAGGAAAAGCAGACATCAATGAGAAATTGTCCACCCACCACCATTTGCACCACAGTCACAGCAACATACCATTACCCTAACTGAACTCTAGAGTATATTGACTGTTTGAACAAACATATCCTAATTGCCAGTCACACACTACACCTACATATACTGGCCCAAGTCACAGTGTACTGGGAATACTGAGATGTTGCAGGACATTTCTCAGTCTGCCCCTACTAACATATACAGCTGATAGATCACCAGAGGCTATAGCAGCATGCACAATCAGATAGAAAAGGATCTATGATGCTCACATGTTCCCCTCTCCCTACTCAGCCCAACAACCATTTGCATACTACACTGCTACACAGTCTTGACCGTCTGGTAACAATGGCCAGACAGATATAGCTCTCAACTGTACAGATTTCCACAAAATGTCCAGGGTGTGGGGCCATATTTATGGCCACTGTCTCACAACACTTCTGCGAGTCTGCTAAATCACTGGGATGATATCAGGAGTGAAGTAAAAAAATAATGATATATCATACCTCTGAACCTCTTACTGCAAGACATCTGGACAAAGTCTGACATACTTGGGGGACAGGGGGCTGAAGAAAGGAACATTTCTTACATAATGGTGTTACAAACTGAAACAGTTGCTGGTGTTACTGGGTTTGTTGTAACATAACTTTTCTGAAGGATATGAAGTCTAAAACACAAATGGATGTCAACATTTAGTGACTTCAATCCTCACATTATCTTACTGATTTCTCAAAAATAGAAATTGTCTGAGGAACAGACCAAACATATGAGGCAAACCACTGGACATTCTGTGGACATCTGGACAGTTGAGATGTATGCCATAGACATATCACTGTCAGATGTCATACACACCTCCAGGCTGGTCAAACAGTATGATGCATGGGAGACATCCCAAGTACAGTTAACTGTTGACAAAACACCTATTCAAATCATAGCTGGCTACAGACCTTCAAAAATGACTCAGGACTCCCACTACACCTATTTGGACTTGCTTGAATCTGTCAATATTCAACCCTCTACCCTGCTCCTGGGTGACTTTAACTACCCAACCATAGTGTGCATGACCTATTCTACCTGAACATGAATGCACAGAGATACCTCGGCTTTGTCAATGCCAATGTATTGGATCAGCTGGTCAACACCCCAGTGACAGGTGGAAATATCCTGTACCTGGTCCTAACCAACATGAGTAGCCACTGTAGCACTCCTACAGTGTCACCCTCCTTGGTATGATCTGACCAAATAGCCATCACTTTTGAGGCCTCAATCCCAGGAGATCTCTACTCTTAAATAGCAAACTCCCATATCCAAGCTATCTCAGACAACTCCAAACATTAAAAGATGGAGACATTCACCCAAACCCAGGCCCAACAGTAATTCCAATGTCTCTCCCCAACCCCAACCAATCAACTAATTATCCCATTACTAAACCATCTAATTCACTCTCTGTAGCTCATCTTAATATTCGTAGTATTAGCAACAAAATTACTCAACTCCATGCTCTTTTAGAAGTCTACTCCTTTGACATTCTTTGCCTAACAGAAACTTGGCTAAAACCTGTAACAAAAGACAATGAAATCATCCCACTAGGATATAATATCCTGAGAATTAACCGTGCAATCAAAAAGGGTGGGGGAGTTGTGATTCTTTTTAAATCTAGCTTACAGTTAATCACTTACGACATTAAACCACCACTTAGTACCAATGCAGAAATTCTTATATCTAAACTACAACTTAACAATGCCAAATCCATCTATATTATTTGTATCTATGTACCCCCCGGTAACAACAATACCACCATAGAAAATATCCTTTGCTGGTTATCTCAACACCTGCCCCAAGAAACCATAATCCTTGGTGATATAAACATTGACTGGAACTGCTGTAGCAGCAGCCACCTGACCACCAACATCAACCTATATGGTTTTGATTAAACCATTACATCCCCCACCAGGATAGACAAACACAAGAAAGAAAGCACATTAGACTGGATTATGTTAAACAACCATCCCCAATTATATGAATCTGGAAACCTTCCTGATGACATAAGTGACCACTCACTTACCTATATCATCAGGCATAAAACCTATACTCCCATTCCTACCACAATCAGGAATATCACATCCAAAAAGAACTTCAACCCAGATCTCTTCCAAAATGAACTCAGAGCATGCAACTGGTCTCCCCTAAAATACCTCCCTCTGGAAGAAGCTGTTCAATACTTTAATTCTAACTTCTTAGTCATCCTTGATCATCATGCACCAACCTGTACTATTAGAATTAAGATCATGTCCACCCCATGGCTTTCTAAAGATACCAAACATAAAATTCACCTCAGGAATAAATACTGGGCCAAATGGAGAATGACCAGAAATCCTGCAGACCAACAAAATTTCAAACAACTAAGAAATAACACTAAGAAAGCTATATTATCTGATAAAAGAAACTTCTACCTTCAATTTCAAAAGGCAAACCATAATAATCCACAAAAAATTATGGGCATGCATCAACCAATTACTACATCCAGGTCAGTCCAGTACACCAAACCCACTAAACACTGACCATCAAAATCCCATGCATACTGCCAGTGCCTTCAATACCTTTTTCACTGATGCTATCCAAACACTAGCCAGTCAACTATCACCTAATAATTTTACTTTACCTACCTATAACAAAGCCACACCCCCTCCATTCATTTTCCAACCAGTCCCAACAACCCATATTCTTGCCCTAATCCAAAAACTGAAACCAGGCTCTCCTTCAGCAGACCAACTATCAGCTGAATATCTACAGAAATCTGCCAAGTCAATTGCTTACCCCACCTCCATTCTGATCAATAGAAGTATTAGCGAAGGTCACATCCCTAACATCTGGAAAGTCTCCCATATTATCCCCCTTCACAAAGGTGGAAACTCCACCGAATTCACCAACTACCGTCCCATAGCCCTTCTTTCTCCTTTGGCCAAGATCATGGAAAAATCCATAAGACAAACCCCACTCACGCAACCCATACCCAAGGCACTCACATGGTCTGTGACATGAATAGTACTTGCTGGCGGGATAGATTAGTGCCCCATACAATATACTGGCTGTAAAATACACTCCATCCCCATGACTAGCAGAGTACATTTATAGTCCTCATGAAGAAGAAGAAGCTGGGTGACTGCATGGGAAACAGAAAAGACACCCCTGGGATCCTGTGTGTGTCCCATCTGTACAGAGGAAGCAGGTGCTCACTTCAAAGGGACATGGGCAAAAGTCTGGACTAGGCTTATGAGGGTATCCGGGCCAATACCCTAGTATCATGCTATGAACATATGCACCTAGTACTTTACGTGTTTCCTGTATGCATTGCAGACTGCCCTGCAATGTTGTCCGAAATGAATCCCTGTGAGTCTGAACTGTCTAGGTACTGCATTGATAGAGTATTCTCTTTTTCCTTCATTAGTTATTATCACATATCATTAAACCTTGTCATTGTATCTGGTCTGTATAGTAGTAAGTCAGCTCTTACAGTATTTGCATATGTACTTAGTGACACTGTATAGCTCACTCCAGTAGCCTTGGTCTTAGTCACACTTACCATTTTGCTAATAGGCCCATCACACAGTAGGATTTTTCACCCTTTGTTGAGGGTCTTACAGTAGCTGTTAAAGAGAAGGATTGTGGTAGTTAGAACTACTGTAAAGTCTGATCTGAAGGGCTCATAGGTAGCAAAGCTGTGCCAGACTTTACCAGGAGTGTGTGTGTGTGTGTGTGTGTGTGTGTGTGTGTGTGTGTGTGTGTGTGTGTGTGTGTGTGTGTGTGTGTGTGTGTGTGTGTGTGTGTGTGTGTGTGTGTGTGTGTGTGTGTGTGTGCGTATCAGCAAACATTATACTGCAGGGTATTAATTTACATACGTTGTCTTCCCCTCACAGGTGAACATAGGGGTGGGTGTCTCTCCCCCCTCACAACTTGATGTTAGTGTCTTAGCAGAGATGATGATGGTGGTCATAGTGAGGCACAGGTGGGGGTTGTTGGGGGCTGAATCTGTGCCATTGGTTAGTATCCCACTTTCACCCACAATGTCCCCGCACACAGTCAGTATGTCCACACATACCCATTCCCCAGCAGCCACAGATAACGGACAGTCAGAAGGTGGTGGCATGGAACCAGCTGTTGTGGTGACTATGGCAAGTGTGAGTGTAGACACTAGCCATAGCCAGAGAGCAGACGAGGTCACACACAGGCAATGGACAGGGGTGCTTGATGGAGGACAGCTGCCCAACAAGCCCCTGTCATAAGTGTCACAGCAGGTGTCACCAGATGCATGTTATGGTCCGTCATGGAGGCACAGGCGTGTACTGACCGCAACACCACACAGATGCTCAGGGTCATGAATGCAGGGCTTCCTGCCATGTGTGAGGACCTCCTTGGCATTTGTGATGCCATACATCATTTTGCCGATGTCATGGATAGACGGTGGGGTGAGACATTGTCACTGCTTGACCCATGCAATGTCTGCACTTGAGCATGTGGTGGGAGTAAGGCATCAGCCATGTGGACGTAGATCAGCAACAAGATCAGCTGAGAGTCCATGTGGCTGTGCACATTCACACACCCGTAATGGCAGTACCACCAACACTACCAAAGGAAGGGTGCTGTCCACACCACAGTGGAGCAGGCCATGGGCATGTGGTCCTGGCCAGTCTCATCAGGGATGCAGATCCAGCAGACAGGAATCACCATCGGGGAGTAGTACTGCATCTGGTCTTGAGCCAGGTGGTGCCAGTGACACTCCTGGCAGAACCAGTTCCCATGTCCCTGGCGGGAGACAGTGAACTGTATGTCCTGCTATGTATGGTCCACGGCTGTCCAACATAGCCCTTTATAGGGCAATCACATGGCTTGATTGTGTGCATACAAACACTCCGACATCTCTATCACAGGAAGGTCACCACCAGACATGCACAGCTCCTCTGCACGACCCAGTTGAACACTATCCCTCCACACACACACAAACACACACACACACACACACACACACACACACACACACACACACACACACACACACACACACACACACACACACACACACACACACACACACACACACACACACACAATGTCAACCATATGGCCCAGCCTAGGCCTCTGGCAAAACCACACAACACCCTGTGCATGTGATGATACCTGTGCCACATGCCTGTTATCCATACCATTGATGCAGGGACATGCTAATATGGATCTGATGCACAGGGTGACTATAGTACAGTGTAGTAATGTAATGCTGTGTGGATTCACTTCGGAATCTTGAATTTCTGAAACACCGAATTTCATATGATCGATACCATATGATCAATATTTTGGAATGTCGAGATTCTGAAATAAATCCTACATGACAAAAGAAACACCCTTTTTCAATGTTTCTGCAGGGGGCAATCCCCCCTGCATTCCCCACATGGGGGGGCTGTGCCCCCCCACACCCCCGCTACTTAAATATACCAACTCCGAGATAGCACTACAGCGAGGAAAAGGGAAATCTCCCATTCCACCCTATATGCAGATCTACATTTGGAATTTTGAAGTTCTAAAACTCTGATGATACAGTTTCGATCATATGAATTTCGATGTTTTAGGATTTCAAGATTTCAAAGGGAACCCAATGCTGTGTAAGGTGCTGTCTGTTGGCAATAGTTATGGGTACACATCGAGGTGTATGTACCTTTTTAGCCATGATGCATTATTGCTGTTAGTACTGATGACCATAGTGCACATACTGTATTCTGTTTGTGTTCCATGTGTCTGTGTGTATGCAGGCTGTGGGCCTGCTGACAGTAGCAACGATGAATATGGTGGAGTGGAAACACAATGACCTTTTCATAACCAAGGTACAGCTGTATATGTACATGTTTACCAGGTGTTTATACATGCAACAGTGTGTGAGGGACAATTGGGTTGGACAGTGTGACCTTGCATACATACTGCTTGACACAGCCAGCTAGCCTTCATACATGTCACCTGGGTGTTCAGTAGTACCACAGGCTCATACATACAGCGGAGGTTACTTCAGTACTGGCACTAGGTCCCTCACAAGCTTAGCCATTACTTTAACTGCAACAGATTCACCTATCAGCACCTGTTGCCACTGCCATTTCTGTCCCATCCACTCAACCTTGATGCAGTTGATGAGGATATGCATGGTACTGTGTATGACAGGGTTGGGATATGTATTCTGGACACAAGTTAGACTGTGTTAGTCTAACCTGATGATCACCAGCATGTGTGTTTGCTATCTTGTATGTAAGTCTGTTCTTTTGTGCTGGAAGCACACATGGAGTCATAGTCCTGTACATGGGGCAGCTGTTGAAGGGCTCAGCAGAGCCCCTACCTGCCCAGTCTTACAAATAATAGCACTAGATACATAACACAAATACCACAGAGGTAATGTAGTGTTGCAGTGTCTGCAACTGCTATTCAAGTAGGTGACAATAGCAGAGGCTGTTAGGATTGGCAATGGTGGGTTCAGAGGCCCTTAACATGGTAGCACCATCTGACACACACACACACACACACACACACACACACACACACACACACACACACACACACACACACTGCTGCATGGGGGCATGCATTGAAACACACATGCACATAGAATTGACATTTCTCAGAGTAGATGACCTACACATCTATTTATAACAATACACAGTGATATGACCATTGCATGCACCACGGTGGCTTTGTGTTAGAAACTGTGTAACTGTACTTGTTAGGTGGATGACATCTGTATGGGCTGAAACTAGGTTGGCAATGGGGGAGTTCACAGAGTGAAAGAGGCACACAAAATGGTATAGCCATCACATACACACAGTAAAGACAGCCACAGGGGATGTGCATACAGAAACACAAACACAATTGCCAATAGACATATTAGTAACCCTACGTATCCATTTGTATGTACTATAGTGCTACATACACATAACATGCTCCACATAAATTATATGCCTGGGACATAACCCACAACCTCTTACAACAAGTAATCTTGGGAATGCCTTCATGGATGATGGGATAACCCACCAGAAATAGTGACTGGTCTCATCTACTGCTCCTACAAACCTGGACATGTGATAGAGTAACAGACATTGTATCAGCATAATGTTTCAGTCAGGTACGATGTCTGATGGTGGCATGTGTATCACTATGGTAACTGTGACATATTAGGCAATGATATCACAGAAATGCTCATGGTTAGGGGACACAGACCATGTATATAGGTTGTAAACATCTGGATATTCCATGTACATCTGTACAGATGACTGGTATGGGCTGTATAGTTTAACATGGTGCATGTGAGGCAGATGCCATTAACAGGCTCTTTAAAGTAATGCCATGGGTAGGGGGTCAACAGGCCTTAAATGGTATAACCTGCACACACAACAGCCAGAGGGGGATATTCACACACACTGCTATAGCTGTCAGTATTGAGATTAGAACCCCTACCTATCTAATTATTTGTACTACAGTATTATGCAGTTAGTGCACATGCCACAGAGCTTAGAGGGATAACAAGTGTATGCAGGTACTTCTAAGGTGAATTACATCAACAGGCCTTGTAAAGTAGGACAATGGGAAGTGTACTGGGTGGTACACCCCTCAAAATGGTATAACCCACACCCCCAGAGGATATGATTCTCAACCAAACAGACAGAAAGGATATGAATCTCTCTCTCTCTCTCTCTCTCTCTCTCTCTCTCTCTCACACACACACACACACACACACACACACACACACACACACACACACACACACACACACACAGTATCACAATTGCCAGTATTGAGTTTAGAACCCCTACCTATCTTGTTATGTGTATTACAGTGTTACACAGTTATCACACACACCACAGAACTTATAGGATTTAACAGTGTCCCAAGGTACTTCTAAGGTGAATTACATCAACAGCCCTTTTAAAGTATGGCAATGGGAAATATACTGGGTGAGAAGGGCATCAAAATACATTACCCTCCAAGCACCTTTATACACACATTTATACACCCACATTTGCCAGAACTGAGAGTAGAACCCCTGTCTATTGTCATTTGTACTACACTGTTACGTAGTTATTATTGCATGCACAACAGAGCTTAAAGGGCTGAGGCTTGATCAAAGGTACTTGTAAGGGGAATGACATCATTAAGACTGCTAACATAGGGCACTGGGAAGTGTTGTGGGTGTGAAAGTCCTCAAAATACTTTATATTACAAACATACATACAAACACTTTTACACACACATTTGCCAGAACTGTGAATAGAACCCCTGTATATCCAGTTATTTATACTACACTGTTATGTAGCTATTGCATGTGCCACAGAGCTTATAGGGCCAAAAGTTGCCCAAAGGTATTTCTAAGGGGAAATGACATCAGCTGGACTACTAAAGTAGGGCACTGGGAAGTGTTGTGGGTGGGAAAGTCCTATGAGCATACACATTTACAAACACTTTTACACATGCACACCCAATTTTCCAGAACTGAGAATACAACTGCTGCTTATCTAGTTATTTATACTATACTATTACTTAGTTATTGCAGACACCATGGAGCTTATAAGGCTGAGGGTTGTCCAAAGCTACTTCTAAGGGGAATGACATCTGCTACAGTAGGGCACTGAGAAGTGTTGTGTGTGGGAAAGTCTTCAAAATACTTTATCCTACAAACATACACACTTAAAGCACTTTTACACACACACACATTTTCCGGAACTAAGAATAGAACCCCTGCCTATATAGTTATTTGTACTCTACTGTTATATAGTTATTGCATGCACTATGAAACATACAGCACTGAATGCTGTCCAAATGTACTTCTAAGGGGAATGACATCAGGACTGCTAAAGTTTGCACTGGGATGTATTGTGGGTGGGAAAGTCCTCAAAATACTTTATCCTACAAATATACACACTTACAAACACATTTACACACACACACACACACACACACACACACACACACACACACACACACACACACACACACACACACACACACACTTTCAAGAACTGAGAACAGAACCTCTGCTTATCTAGTTATTTGTACTATACTGCTAAGTAGTTATTGTACACACCACAGAGCTTATATTGCTGAGGGCTGTCCAAAGGTACTTCTAAGGAGAATGACATCAGCAGGACTGCTAAAGTAGAGCAATGGGATGTGTTATGGGTGGAAAAGTCCTCAAAATACTTTATCCTGCAAACACTTTTACACACAAACACACAACACATTTAACGGAAGTGAGAATAGAACCCCTGCCTATCTAGTTATCTGTACAATACTGTTACATAGTTATTGCAAACACCACAGAGCTTATAGGGCTGAGGGCTGTCCAAAGGTATTTCTAAGGGGAATGACATCAGCAGGACTGCTAAAGTAGTGCACTGGCAAGTGTATTGGGTGGGAATGGCCTAAAACTGTTTCACCTAAAAACAAGCAAATACACACACTTACATTTGCCAGGACTGAGATTAGCACCCCTACCTACCTAGTTATTTGTACTATAGTGTCATGCAGTTATCGCATGTGCCACAGAACTTATATGGCTGACAAGTGTCCAAAGGTACTTCTAAGGTGAATGACATCAGCAGATCTTGTGAAGTAGGGCAATGGGAAGTGTACTGATTGGAAATGGCCTCTTAATGCTTAAACCTACAGACACACATGCACACATAAAGGCAGGTGATGTGATATTACAACCCCCACCTCAGTACTATTACACAATGGAGCTCACCTTCATGCTGGCACTTGCGACTGGTTTCGACTGTTATGCCACTGTCTGCAGCAGGACATCACTCTATGCCATTCAGGATATCCCTGTGTATGACTCACTCTCTGTGTATGTTTCTCTGTGCTTCTCTCTCTATCACTGTCTGTCTGTCTCTCTCTTTACCACATCTATGTGTGTATACTTGACATATTGTTATCTGTTGCCCATATATATGTCTGTGTATCACATGCAACAGATGCAGATATATCACATATGGGTCATGTACTGCTAACTGAGGGTAATCCTGTCTGCTGGGTGTGTGTAGAGGCAGGTAAGGTGTACATAGCTCTCTGTATGCAAAGACATATATGCACAATACAGTTATATAGTCCGATGTGGGTTCCGACATGAGCTATAATTCTCTATGTGTAGGAGCATGCCCAGTATGACCTTCTATAGTAAGAGCGGGACTCCATTCCAGAGATAGTTTTACTATGGTCCGGTGTTTTGTGTGCTACAGCCATACCTCTCAAGTGTAAACATGAAGTTGCTAGAGATACAGAGTTTGTTTTAGCAGGCATTTTCTGACATATCTGATGTCTGATATTGAAATGTATTGTGTCATTACCTAGTGACAGAAATCCTCAGACCATCACAGTGCTTTACCAGGGAAGTACAAGATGTATGATGCACAGACCAATATCATGAGTGAAACTATAGACATTCTTGCCCAATCCGGCCAGTTGTGAGGTGTGGCTACAGCTGATTGACTGATGAAGCTGTGTAAATAGTCCAGCACCTTGGTGATTACTGACTGGGGATCTCTTGCTTGTGTGGTATTCTTCTTACCTGAAAAGTCATATCCTGGTGTGGGCCCCATACCTCTTAACTGTACAGTTTTTTGCAGATTGTCCAGATGTTTATCTAGAAGTTTTGTTCAGACTACATAAACATGTGTTTTTCTGGCAAGTTAGTTGCAAATAATTAAAGACTGAAGTTAGAAAAAAATGACAGACATTAGTGTTTCAGACTTCATAACCTTCAGACAAATCCTGCTAATGCAAAACCCATTAGTCTACCAACATCCTCAATTTGTAAGAGCAATATTTAATACACGTGCCTATCGTTGGGCCTTTGTCCCACTTTTATTTATGACCTTGTCCAGATGTCTTGCTGTAAGAGGTTGAGAGGCATGGGTGTGGGTACAGAGTGCATTCTAGTGAACAGAAATGTCCATTATATGTGTATTATAGTCCACATTACACTGTGATTTCCAGGTATGTCAGTGGCAGAGCAGTACAGAGTAATGTGGTGAACCACTGACAGACAGTTGTGTATAGGTTGCTAGGTTGATATGACATTAGTAGGCTATTGGCCCTGAAGTCCTTATAACCCATGCAGACAAGAGTGTAGCCCATGTTAAGACATGTCAGCACCCAGAGGCCCTGTCCAGCAGGGACACAGGTGGAATCACAGGACTGTATTTTCTGTTTCCCATGCACTTATACAGTGAGCATGTCACTAGAGGTAGTGAGGCACTTGGCTTGATGTGAACAGGGACTGTATTTCACAGATGGAGAGTATGTGGGACATATATCTCTCATACCAACAAGCCATACTGATATCACAGACCAGGTTGATCCTGCATCTATAGCTTCATCGAGTGGGCCTTGACTTCCAGATCTGCAACAGTCCCATCAAGGCACAGTCTGGATTGCTTTGTATGCCAGATAGGGGTCACCTCTGTGAAGTCTATATGGAACAGAGTAGAGGGACAGTGCTGTTAGCCTATCTGTGTAGGGTAGGTGTTTGTGGTCTTGCATGCTCATGAGGGGAACCTCTGTGGTCTCTCCAGCTACTGCATGTGCTTTGTGAAGTACATGCTGAAGGGGGCATTGAGCAAAATAATCAGCCTCATAAGGTTAGCATACATGGTTCTTATGACCTCTTTGTCCCTGGATGGGATACCCTTACATTTGAGTTGTCCCATCTATGAAGCTTTCTGTACAACAGGAGCAACATTGTGCTCAGACATCAGGTTGCTATCAACCTGGGTTGCCAACTGCCTCACGACTGATTGTGTATGTAGGACATTGTTGTTAATGTGATACTATGTGAGGATGTCAGTCTCCCCAAAGGGGATAATGATACATCTGCAGGCATTCAGCTTGAGGCCATGTTTCTGGTATCAGGCATTTGTTTTATTGAGACCCTCTTGTAGGACATCCACATCACTTTAGGTATTGATGACTGTTCCCAGCTTGCAGTCATCTGCCAGCTTGGATAATCATAGGCCAGTGTTTTTGGCTTGCACCTCAGGGAAGTATATCCTGTATACCAGAGGCCCCCAGACTGATCCCTGAGGTATGTCACTCATTATGAGTGCACTGTTTGAGCTGGCTACCCCATTATGATTATGTGGGTTCTATCAATGAACCAGTTTGATACCCATCTGGTAACATATGGATTGTTGCCTGGTTGATAGAGTTCATGTTCTATGGCCAAGTGGGGAATGATGTGTAAGGCTTTGTCCAGGTCACGGTGGCTGGAGTGCACTATCTTTCCCTCATCCATGCCTTTGTTGGTTGCCTCAGAGAAGTCATCCAGAGTTCACTGACATACCCCCCTGAGGATGGAAGACTGTGTAGGGTAATGTATTTGGATTTTGCCAATGTCCCTGTTAATGTGATCCATTATAATCCATTGCATGGCCTTGCAGATCAGGCTAGTTAGGCTAATGGGGCTTTCATTTCCTGGATCAGTGAACACTCCACCTTGGTGTAAAGGAATGACAGTGGCTGTCCACCACTCGGCTGTGACATAGACAGTACTCAGGATTGGGGTGTATAAGGTGCATTATGATGCTGCCAATTCATGTCTGGGTTCATGTAGTTTACAGCTTGGGATGTATTCAGGTCCCATGGAGGCTGTCCACTTGACTTTGAGAGGGCAGTGATGCCTTGCTCCCTAGTGATAAGGGTTGGATGTTCAGGAACTGAGGATATCCTGCTTTCCTGATAGGGGGCAGAGGGGAGACATTTCCACTGAATCTGTCAGCCAGTGGATTGGCTATATCTACAGCATTTGTGTATGTGGTGTCCTTGACTACCTGCTCTGCACAGATCTGGGAGCTTCCTTTGGGAATGCAGACATATGTGAAGAAGGCCTTATGATTGTCTGTCTTATATGTGGGCAATGTAGACTTGGCATTGCCTTTAATGGATTTTACTGGTGCTCTTATTTGTTTGTTCAGGCTAAGGGGTGATTATTTCCAATTGTGCACCTGCTCTTTCTTGGTCCTGGACAGCAATGTTATCCTTTTGGCATATAGTTACTTTATTGCAGATGTTTGCAGACAGGTACTCTCCCTTGCAGATGGTGATGTTGTCCTATCAGGTATTCCTGATTCAGTGCATCTCTATTTATATGCTGGCATACTAGTTTTGTGTACATTCCAAGGTTGGTGCCGGTTACTCTAGTGGGGTAGGTGGCTGTTCAGCTGTTTATACCATCGCTCTGGTGGTTCTGATCTGCTTGTGAGACATTTTCCTTTTACCAAGGCTAGAGGTGGTCAGGAGAGATGTTAATATAACATGTGACTGCTTTTCTGTCGAATCCTGCCAGGGAGGATGATACCATAGGGGTGCTGCAGTGGCTGATTATGTTGGTTACTGCCAAGTCTGACATAGGTATCACATCATGTGGGGGTATCAAGTGGCTGTCCTATGGATGTAGCACTGGTAAGATGGGGGCATCTCTGTGCATTTCTGTTCTGGCATGGTTGGATTCCCAGTCAATGTTTGGGTAATATATGTCAACCAGGATCAGGGTGATGGGTAGAATCTTGATAGATTTGTAGAGGGCCAGATATGTGGGGTGGGTGTCCTGAATCAAATATGTTGGCCTGTACCTATGTATAATTTGCATTGGGGTCTTGTCCACAGTTGACTGGACTTGGAGTGTCTTGTGTGTGTTAGACTGTTTGACCAGCCTGGAGGTGAGTGTCTGTCTAATATATATTTATACTCCACCTCCTTTGACTTTGCTGCCCACATTTTGGAGTCTGGGTGTGGGATAGGATGAGTGATCGGGTAAGGATGGGTTTCTCTCTGTGGCTGTGGGCCAGGTTTCTGTGATTGCACAAATGCCACCATCTTCCAGGGTTACAATTGCTTGCAATGAGTTCATTTTCCTGCTTAGACTCCTAGAATTTAGCACCATGACCTTTAATTTGTGTTTTGTTGAATGTTTTATGTTGGTAGTATGGGTCCCATGACTTTCCCTACAAAGGCACTATGGGGGAGGCAAGTCCCTTTGCCAATGGCCTGAAGGCCAAGTGAGACAAATGCAGGCCATCTCTAGCAAGGCAGTGTGGTTTGTCGATCATAGGTTAAGGCTGCCAGGCAGTGGATCCCCCTGAGATAACACCAGTAAGTGAGCCAAGTGTTACTTACAATCATTTTCTGTTTATACTGAGCCATCATTCTGGGTGACGGCAGACTGCTGCTTAAGGCTAGGGACATACCTGTATGGGACACATATTCAGCAAGCTGAATCATGTCTGTCTTCCTGTAGTCCAGGCAGGTACATCTGACATTGTTCACACCACCATGGACCAGGCCGAAGTGATACCTGTACCTGTTGTGGTGTGACTTGAATGCATGTGTGATACGGCAGATTATGGCACCTGACAAACAAGTGACCATGACTTTCCCCTTATCCTGCCTGGTGAGAGGCACATATGTGTGTCTCCCAGTGGAGTCTTCTATGAGTAATATGCTGGGTGTATGGTAAGGGCTTAGTGTTTGCAACACCCTGGTGTTTGGACTATGCATGGTCTGTGGTGTGTAGGTTTGTGGAGTTCTCATGTGTTTTTGCCTCTGAGGTGTCCTTTGGGTTTTTGTTCTGTTGTGGACCTCCACTTACATGGGTGTGTGTTGTGTATTTGCAGGTGATGTTTACTGACTCCATGCACTGCATGGCACCTATGTTACTGCACAATTTGTTCTGGTGTGCACATTCTCCATTTGTCTGGCCAGTGGTTCCCCTTCCCCTTATGTGTGTCTCTTTGTCCTTCTGTAGTCCAGTCACAGGCTTTGCCCATAGTGGCTGCTGTTATGTATTTGTAATTCTGGTGTGAGCGGAGTAAATGCTGTAACATCATACACAAGGTTATGGACTTCACACCTCTGAGTGCACCTATTTAGCAGATTGCCCATAACTGCATCACTACATTTGCTGTGTTCCTCAGATGGTTTGTGTTGCTATATGTTATTGTGAGGCTACATGTTGGCCTAGCTGTCAAACCATCACAGACTGACATCTGGACAGGCCCATATATGACAGTCAGAAAAAAGCCCACACATGGGGACAGGGTGTTAATACTGTTCTGGCAAACATAGACAGTTGGGAGACCAGTTTGGTATTTGCTTACTTTCTCTTATCTGTATGATGTATGCTTCTCCACTGTCTGCCATCGATGTTTTGACATGACCCTTTCTTGTTTTGCAAATAGTTGTCAGGTGATTGCAATGTTAGGACAAGCAGAACAGATATACAAGGTATATTTGTGTTCCTTCTGTGACAACCTGTCATTCCAGGGTTATGGATGTTGGCCAGTGATATGTTGTCAGTGCTTACACAGTAAGGTGGCAGCTTTTTATAACCTGGCAGTACACTGACCTTCAGGTACCTGCTATCCTACTAGGCACCATACCTCACAACCTTTTAGAGCCAGACATCTGGACAAAGCCATAAGTTATTTGGAGACAAACACCTAAATATAGAGACCATTGTTAACTATTGGCCTTACAAACCCAGAAAGGTGATACAATAACAGGTTTTGCATTAGCATGCATTTTCCTAAAGAGTATGAAGTCTGAAACTGCAATCTGTCATTATTTTCTGACTTTAGTCTTTTGTGATCCGACAGTGATTTGCCAGAAAACCACAATTTCATGATAAACAGACCATAAGTATGATGCAAACCTCTGGACATTCTGCAAAAAGTCTGTGCAGTTGAGAGGTATGCAAAGCGCTGTGTAGATTACTCTGAGCTGTGTACTGTCCATATGTGTGACCCCCTGTCACTGACCTGTCCAGCTTAACTGCAGTAACAGATATTGACATCTGGACAGTGTGTACAACTGTAGTTGGCATGCAAAATAGTTGGCACTGCAATTCTTGGAACATGGACCCTGTCAACCACAGTACTGTACCTAGGTCACTAAGGCACAACAGCCAGCAGTAACTGCAGAACACATACTGACAGTATTAACCACACATATACATAGCTCATTGACCCCTGCATATTGTGGACATGTAACAAGTTAGCAAGTTGATTGGGACAGCCCTGGGAATGTGTGCTCTGCTGCTAATACCATACAAACATTAGTGTTACTGCATTTCTATGAGAACATGGGTGTGTGGGGGAGCACACCTATCACCTGTACACATTTGCACAGACTGTGCTGATGTTGGCTTTACATTTTGGTTCCATTTAGCATAGTATTGTGCCTGTCTTGGAGAATACAGGCATATCACTAAAGACCACAGGTTAGATTGCAGTGGCAGACATTTGCAATGGCAGACATTTGGGATTCAGACTACTTACCCTTCAGAGCCTTAATGCAAGTGCAAGTCTGTATGGGAATATTTCATCATTGTCCCCATTTGTGGGCCTTTGACAGACAATTCTTTATGGTTTTCTATGGGTGGCTTGCTGGGTGAGCTTGAGGGATGAGTATGGGACCCCCACATTGACATCCATGCATGTGACTTATGACCCCCCCCAGTTAGTTAGCCCCCCACATATACTGCAGTGAGATTTGTCATCTAGGGGGCTACTGCATACTCTGGGAAAGCCTGGATTGGGCGGACATTTCCTGTTGTCCCACATAGCTGTGGGTTGTCTACTGCTGTCCCGGTAGGCCACCCCATTCCCTTGCATGCATTCCACGATACCATAGCTATGCTACCACAATGTACTACTCCAGTCATTTATTGTTAAGGAGAATGACTTACTTTGTGCCTGCGGCAGTTGTGAGGACAGTGCTTGAGGGATGGCTCTGTCAAATGCACACAGTACACAGCCTATACATGGTAAGATACAGGTAGTGTGATGTGTATGGCATCCATTTTACTGTGTGTGTGAGTCAGAGAGAGCTGTCAGTTCCTGGGTCCCTACAGTGTCAGTGTGTGTGCTATGTGTTGCCTTTTTGCCAAGGCCTGTGCATATTGGGCACACCTCCTTCTGCCTACAGGAGCAGGCTCAAGTGTTTCCTCCTCCAAGTCTCCCTGTCCCTGTGGGGACCTTAGTAATGGTGGATGGCTGTGTGGTCCTACACTGTGATGTTCCTGCCACAGCAGTTTCCACAGGATCATATTGTATAGTATGGCAAATACTATGAACATGTGTGCACATGTGGATGGAGAGTACTGCAGGGCTCCACCAGATATGTCGAGACAGTGCAACAATGACTTGAGCATCCCAAACACATTTTCTGCAATGTTCCTGGTTTGTGTGTGTACCTCATTATGGCATTCTTCAGTGTGTGTATGTGAGTGTGTGTGTGTGTGTGTGTGTGTGTGTGTGTGTGTGTGTGTGTGTGTGTGTGTGTGTGTGTGTGTGTGTGTGTGTGTGTGTGTGTGTGTGTGTGTGTGTGTATGTGTGTGTGCGCATTTCTGATGGGTGTCATCATCCACAGCTCAAGTGCATACCCAGCATCCCCCACCAGATGGCCATATGGGATGTCCCCCCTGACAAATGCCTAGTACAACTGTGAGGCATGTCAGATGTGGGAGTCGTGATAACTACCAGGGCTGCCAGCACACACATTCATGATAATGCACTGGGCATTGCACATGACCTGGCAGTTGATGGAGTGATAGCCATTGTGGCTGCATAGACTCTACCCTCTTCACTGGGTGGTGCCTTGATGTGGATGTGCATGCAGTCTATGGCACCCAGTACCTCTGGGTAGTCTGCTACATGGTAGAAGAGACGCATATTGCTGGTCCTCTCCTCAGGGGTGCTAGGGGAAATATATGTGCTCACCGGCATGTGTTCACATGACATCCAGTAACTGGTGGAGTATGCTGGATGCAGATGCCTGTGAGGCCCCCATGATGTCCCCAGTAGGTCTTTGGAAGGTACATGTAACTACTATTATTAAGGCTACACATACCTTGCTTTCAACTGGGATGGGTTCCCTTCTGTTGGCTGTACGTCTGAGGTGAGGCTAGCACAGCCCGATCAGTTGCTGAAGTATGTCCCTGTCCACCCTGTAGCACTCTACTATCTCCAGATCATGTAGCCCCTGGTAGGTTACCCTGGGTCTGAACACTGTTTGCCTCCTCAGTGTGGGATGGTTGTCAGCATTATCCTCCTCACTGCCCTCAGTCTCTAGCACATACTGATGTATCAAAGCAACAGCAGCCCCTAGCATTTTGTCAGTTAAAATTCACAACTGTGTACACCAATGGGGCAGGGTTTGTGGGACCTAAAGTGTTTGCATACTTTATACTGTTGTGATACAAATGCTGCCTGTGTGATTGGCTGGCTGTGATACATTCCACCTGCCAGCTGTATTATTGAAGGGTTTGAAAGAGCCACTGTGACTAGGAGAGGCTGTTTTAGTGATTTGTAGGTCATTTACTTTATACTGCTATTTCCCTTTTTTTCACTCTGTTTAAGCCCTGTGGCACTCCGCGCAAAATGTTTTAGCAAGTGTAAACACTGCTGAGCAGAAAAGGCTCTCCCTTGGACATGAACACACTTCTCAGTTCTTGAAATAAGCACCGCTAAGCAGCCTCAGACACACACCCTTGCTTAGCTGTGCTTAGCTGAGCACAAATAGCAGTTGAAGAGCTCCAATGTGCTTACACCAAGCATGACACACACCCTTTTCATGGCTTCTCCTGTTTACATGACCACATTATAGCTCCTTCATGGTTAAGTGCATGTGGACATGGTCTCCTATTTTGCTATTCAATAAATTTAGCTCATTTGCAAACCCCACTGCCTTAGACCATTGTTACAGCACTATTCTGGAGCCTATGTCCTTAGCTACCTCTGTTACCTGTTATTATTATGAGTCTGCCTGCTGCCCCTTATAATGGCAAAATTCATCTTTCACATACAATTGTCGTTTTACAGTTTTTTTTTTTTCTGCACACTCTCATTGTGTGCCACTGCACTCCTCTTAAACAGCCAAAATTGGACAAAAAAAACTTAGATTTTTATAATTTTTAAATGGTTTGCATGCCAATGCCTAAAACTCATATTTCATGCTTTACTTTGAGCTGTCATGCCCACATTTTGATTTTTGCAGAAATGTACACAGTTAGTAACCGAATACATTTCTGCAGTGGACACAGCTCTAACACGGATGCCTGTCTGCTTCCTGAATTGCTAATTCACCTCATTTGCATGGTTTTCATCAGCAAATGAGGTGATTAGCATTATTCTGTGGCATCCATGTTAAAATAGTGCTGGGAGGCTCATGCACACCCCCAGCCTTGTTTACTGGATCGCTCGGAAGACATATTCCATGCTAGGGCTGCTACACTATTCATACATGGAAAATCACTCTGTGTAAGCTTTACTGAATCCTAGGGTTATAATAAACAATCAGACATATTATGAAATGTTTTCACCAAATGCATATATTCAACTATATAAGCAATCAAAATAGAACAAAATTATCAGTCCAGGAAGACCTCAACCACTCGATTTATTAACGCCAGTAAATACAAGTACAACGTTTTCGTCTGGAACACCTTGACTTCCTCAGATGCTCAGAGGTTGAACCAAAACCAGCTTAAATACAATCATTCACATCAATTAAATAATTAAGTAATTAAAAATTTAAAAACATATGAACAAGCTAGAATGTACATATATACGTGTATGTATAAACTTCCAAGTAGGAATACATTGAAATCTCATAAATACTAGTTTAAAACTCACAAATAATAAAATTATGTAAGAATACGTAAATATGACAGAATATTATTTTATGACCTAATAGATAATAACATAAACTAATATAAACTGTATAAAACAGAATAAAATAGAATACAAATTACAAACAAGGGGGAAATTTTATAATAAAAATGTCTATAATTTCCCTGCCTTTAATTTAAGATATGGTGCTATAGAGATAGCATCATTCAAGCCATGACTCTTGTTGGCTTGAAGCAAAATTTGCCAATAAGTTTCCCTATGTGCTAACTGTATCTCCCAGGGGCCACCCCTGTTGTCCCGGGTCCAGGCTTCAATCACAAAAAACACAAAAGTTGCCCCACTGCAAACCAAGAAGTGTCTATAAAGGGCATTATTATTATTCTGTTTTTCTATTTCATAATGATGTTCATATATTCTTTTTTTAAGGGGTCTCTCGGTTTTGCCAACATAAAATGCTTGGCAAGATTGACAAACAACCAGATAAACGACCCCTGAGGTGTTGCAATTGGAATATGCAGTAGCCTTAATCCATCTATTTCTAGAGGGAAGGAATATTGTATCAGTGTGTGAAATATATTTACACTGAGAACAAGAGCCACACCTATATGTATCCTTACGAAAATTAGAGTACATGTTAGTCTTGGGCTCATATTGAAGTAAATTCTTGATATTGTTGCCCTTTCTGAACACTGTTTTAATAGTTTTCCCTTGTAAATTGTTTAAATCAGTAAAATCCTGGAAGGATTCCCATTCACGTTCAACAATATTCCTAATGAGGCCAGCATTTACACTATATTCCATAATAAACGTTTTATTAAACCCAGAAGGAGGTTGTTCAAGTTCACCATGGGGGTTGAGTGTCTCCACCTGGCCAGTGCCCAGAATAGGTCGAAATTTAGTCGGCCTGCCTTCCTGTACTTCATGTTTTACACTAGATATAAAATCATCGGGGTAACCCCTTTCTTGAAACATAGTAGTGAGTTTATCACATTCGATTTGAAACTGTATTTCACTGGAGTGGAAAATCACTCTGTGTAAGCTTTATTGAATCCTGGGGTTATAATAAACAATCAGACATATTATGAAATGTTTTCACCAAATGCATATATTCAACTATATAAGCAATCAAATTATATTCATTTATAAAAAGATAAAACACTAAATATATTAATGGGGGTATTCAATAAAGCCTACATGGAGTGATTTTCCATGTAGGCAGAGTGACACAGATCTAACACGGAAACCAGCAGTCGTGCCATCCAGTAAACAGAGTAGAGGGGCGTGCACGAGTGTGCAGACACAGATGTGTCCATGGCATGCTAATCACCTCATAAGCAGGTGAAATACAAGCAAATGAGGGTGTTTTCTTATCTAGGAGGCAGATAGGTATCCGTGCAGAACCCATGGTGTCAGACGTGTACACGGAATATATCCGTATACAGAAATTTTAAAACTGAACAGGGGCTGTAAAAGCCCAATTAGAAGGGCACAGATATGTGCAAAACTGTGTCCTGTGTTTCTAAAAACTAATGCAAAATAATATAAAATCATATCTTTTTTTAATACCCATATTACGTTTGAGAAGCATGCAACAACACATAAACATGCCGTTATGCAAAAAAAAAAATTAAAATGTTTAAAAACTAAAAATAAGACATATGTGAGAATAATGCATTATAGTGCCCTGCATGCAGTGTGTACAATGGTAGATTTCAGTGGTTGCTAAGGAGGCAGGCCCTGGAATAGTGAAGTATCCAGGTTATGTGCAATGATCTGTATGCAAATGAGCTGGGATTACTGAATAGCAAAAATGGACCACTGTGTCAGCAGATAAAACCTGTGCAGCCCCAGAACTGTGTTGGTGTCAGTAAAACAGGTAGCTGACATAAAAAGGGTGTGCGTCACTATACGTTTAAGCAGACTGGAGCTCAGCGGTGTGCATTTGCACACCACTCAGCTATGCTAAGCAGGGGTTTGTGTCTGGTGCTCCTAAGCTGTGTTTAGCTGTGGGGCACATGTTTTAACTGGTTTAAGCTATGCTGAATGTGCCCGTGCATGGGGGTGTGACAAAACTGCTGAGCAATGTTTACACCAGCGCTGTGGGTTTGCATGCCATGCTGTAGTGCTTAGCAGGGAAAGCATTTTAAAAAAAAAAAAGGAAATAGCCTGAGAAAGCCAATCATGTATAAATGACTCATAAGGCCTGTTCTACCAACAGTGGACCAATCAAACCCCTCAATGGTATACATGGCAGGTGGAATGCATCATAGTTAGTCAATTACACAGGCTGTATCTGCAGCACACCACTATAAAGTATGCATTTTTCCCACATACTCTGCACCACTGGAGTACACACTTAATTGACAGAATGCTAGGGGCTGCTGCTGCTCTGTGACATCTGTATGTGCTAGAGGCTGAGGTCAGTACTGATGCTGCTACTGACAATAGGCCTAGACTGAGAAGGAGAAGAGTGCTCTAGCCCAGGGTAACCTTCCAGGAGCTACATGAGATGGAGATTGCAGAGCACTACAGGGTGGACAGGGACATACTACAAGAACTCACCGAGCTTTGCTGCCCTCAACTGAGACCCAGAGCCAACAGAGGGGAACCCATCCCAGTGGAAACAAAGGTAACGTGTAGCCCTTAAAATACTTGCTACAGGTACTTTTCAAAGACCAACTGAGGACATGAAGGGGGTCTCATAGGCATCTGCATCCAGGGTACTCCACCAGTTCTTGGCTGCCATGCAGATACATGCCAGTGAACACATTTATTTACTCCACACCCCTGAGGAGAGGGCCAGCAGTATGCATCTCTTCCACCATGTAGCACACTACGTTGAGGTACTGGGTGGCATAGACTGCACTCATGTTCACATCAAAGCACTGCCTGATGAGGAGGGTAGAGTCTACGTCAACTGCAAGGGGTATCACTCTATCAACTGCCAGGTTGTGTGCAATTCCCAGGGTATTATCATGAGTGGGTATGCTGGCAGCCCTGGCAGTTATCACAATTCCCATATCTGGTACACATCACAGCTGTACCAGATGTTTGCCAGGGGGGACATCCCATATGGCCATCTAGTGGGAGATGCTGGCTATGCACTGGAACCATGGATGAAGACACCCATCAGAAATGCACACACACCTATCAAAGAATGCCATAATGAGGCACATGAACAAACTAGGAACATCATAGAGCATGTATTTGGGCTGCTTAAGTCATGGGTTCCACTGCCTCAATATATCTATTGGAGCCCTGCAGTACTCTCCAACCACATGTGCACACATGTTCACAGTATGTGCCATGCTACAAAATATTTTCCTGTGGAAACAGCTGCAGAAGAATCATCATACAGAAAGGGACACACAACCCCCAACCAGTGCCAAGGTCCTCACAGCCACAGCCACAGTGGGACTTGGAGGAGGAACCCCCTGAGCCTGCCCCTGTAGGTAGACTTAGGTAGGCCCAGTATGCCCTGGTCTTGGCAAAGAGGCAACGCATAGCACATGCACTGACAACCTAGGGTCTTAGGGACTGACACCTCACTCCAACTCACGTACATAGTAAAACTTATGCCAGCCACACCACACAACATGTACCTTACCGTGTATTGGCTGTGTACTGCATGCATAAGAGTCAGCCCTGAAGCACTGTTATCTCAACTGCTGCAGTCACAAGGTAAGCCACTCTTCTTTACAACAAATGTATGGGGTACTAGACTATAGTAGCATATGTATGGACCTGCTGCATGCATGCAAGGGAATAGAGTGGGCTACTGGGCTACCTGCAGAGAACTAACAGCTGTGTGGGACAACAGGAACTCTCTGTCCAGTACTGACTGCCCCATAATATGCAGTAAGCCACAAGGCAGCAAAACCCAATGCACTATGTGAGGGAATTGCCAGACAGTGGGGTCATAGGACAGACACATGACTGCCAATGCTAGAGTCTCCTATTCCCAACACAGCCATGTTCCCATACAACTGCAGTAACAGTATGTTTGCAAGATTATAGCAGCAGACCAAACAATCCCAGGGCTGTCCCAAACAGCCTGGTGACTGTTCTATTTACTCAATATGCAGGAGTCAAAGTATATGTATGTCTGATGTTGATAGTGTCAAGAATTAAACTTCATTTTCTGGTGGCTGGTGTGCCTTAGTGTGCTAAGTACATTAGCATGGTTGATAGTGTTCATAGTTTGAAGCCGACTGCATCTACAAGTTTGCATGTGAGGTACTCCTATGGTAGGAGTCCCACAGACTGTCAATATGTCACTAATTGTTACTGCCAAAAAGCTGGACAAAGCCAGAGACAATGGAGGGACAGGGGGCCACAGCTATGGAAATTACATATTCTTTGAGTAACATAGAAGGTGGCTAGTATAACAGCAGGTTGTAACAAATCAGAGTAGCAGCAGGATGTAAAGGCCATCATGTAACTGTGTCAGTACCTACAACAAGTCAGTGAGCACCATGTAGTAGTATATTACCAAAAAAAAATCTGAGGAGCAGAGCAGACATATGGGGTGGATTGCTGGACATCCTGCTAAGCATGTACAGTCAGAGGTGTAAAGTCTGTAACCCTGTGTGTGTTGTTTTATCATGTACCCCAGTCACAGCATACCTGCAACTACTTAGAGCGGGAAATATTGACAAAGCCATGAACAGGAGTGGGACAAACGCCCATATATAAGGAGAAGGATTAACTAGTGGCCAGACAAATGTAGAAAATGCAGAGAATAACAAGTTGTGCAGTAGCATGGGTTCCTGCTGTGTATGGAGTCAATAACGCAAATGTCTCTCATCAGTTCTTAACATCAGTCTATAATGATTTGCCACTCATATACCTTAAAATCACAATGGTATGTAAAACATTCCAGACATATGAAGCAAAACCCTGCACAGCCTAATACAATCTGTAGACACCCTAATTATGACTCAGATATTATGTGCAGCTCACAGCCGGGGAATCCCTTGGACAAAATATCAGGGAGGTGTTGGACTGTTGAATCAGGTGCAACAGCCAATTGGCTGTGGCACACAAAATTCCAGACTGGTGTACAGGTAGGTCTGGCCTGGAGTCACCTTGGAATTACTGACGGTGACACTAGGCATGCTCCTACACTTAGCTAATTTTGGCCCATGTCTGATGTCTCATCAGCCTAAAGAACTGAGATGTATATATATGTATCTGTACATACAGACAGCTATGTATATGTATCTGTCTCTCCCTAGCCCCCTCAGACATGACTATTCTTATCTATCAGTATGTGGCACACAAACACACACACACACACACACACACACATGTATATATATATATATATATATATATATATATATATATATATATATATATATATATATATATATGAAACCCAGCCACTGGGGATGCACAAGCCAGTGTATTTCTCTGTGCCGGTCCCAAGCCCAGATAAATGGGAACTGTTGCGTCAGGAAGGGCATCCGGCGTAAAACTCTGCCAAATCTTTTCATGTAGTCACCAGTTAATATTTCCATACCGGATCAGTCGAGGCCTGGGTTAACAACGACCGCCACCAGTACTGTTAGCCAACAAGGTGCTGGCGGAAATTGGGCTACTGTTGGCCGAAGGAGGAGAAGAGGTGGAAGGCATGGCCGAAGGCAGGAAGAGAGGAAAAAGGCTAGGACTGTGGTAGTGAGGGTCGGAACTTTGAATGTTGGCAGTATGACTGGTATAGGGAGAGAGCTAGCTGATATGATGGACAGAAGGAAGGTTAGTATATTGTATGTGCACGAGACCAGAGGGAAGGGGAGTAAGGCTAGGTGTATCGGAGGTGGGTTCAAATTGTTTTATCATGGTGTGGATGGGATGAGAAATGGCATAGGAGTTATTCTGAAGGAACAGTATGCGAAGAGTGTTTTGGAGGGGAAAAGGGTGTCGAATAGAGTGATGTTTATGAATCTGGAAATTGATGGTGTAATGATTAATGTTGTTAGTGCATATGCTCCACAACTTGGGTGTGCAATGGATGAGAAAGAAAAATTTTGGAGTGAATTGGATGAAGTGGTGATGACTGTACCCAAGGGTGAGAGAGTGGTGATTGGAGCAGATTTAAATGGGCATGTTGGTGAAGGGAACAGTGGGGATGAGGAAGTGATGGGTAGGTATGGTGTTAAATAAAGGAATGCTGAAGGTCAGATGGTAGTGGATTTTGCGAAAAAGATGGCTATGGCTGTGGTGAATATGTATTTTAACAAGAGGGAGGAGCATAGGGTGGCATACAAGAGTGGAGGAAGATGCACACAGGTGGATTATATCTTATGTAGGAGGGCCAGTTTGAAGGAGATTGGAGAGTGTAAAGTGGTGGCCGGAGAAAGTGTAGTTAGGCAGCATAGGATGGTGGTTTGTAGGATGACATTGGTGATCAAGAAGAGGAGGAGGAGTGTGAGGGCAGCACCAAGGATCAAATGGTGGAAATTGAAAAAGGTAATTGTGAGGTGGAGTTCAAGGATGAGTTAAGACAGGCACTGGGTGGCAGTGAAGAGTTACCAAATAGCTGGGTAACTACAGCAGAGCTAGTAAGGGAGATGGATAGAAAGGTGCTTGGTATCACATCGGGACAGAGGAAGGATGACAAGGAGACATGGTGGTGGAATTAGGAAGTACAGAAGACTATACAGGCAAAGAGGTTGGCAAAGAAGAAGTGGGATTGTCAGAGAGATGAAGAAAGTATACAGGAGTATAAGGAGTATAAGGAGATGAGGTGCATGGCAAAGAGAGAGGTGGCGAAGGCTAAGGATAAGGCATATGAAGAGTTGTATGAAAGGTTGGACACTAAGGAGGGAGAGAAGGACCTGTACCGATTGGCTAGACAGAGGGACCGAGCTAGGAAAGATGTGCAGCAGGTAAAGGTGATAAAGGATAATGAGGGAAACATGCTCACAAGTGAGGAGAGTGTGTTGAGGAGATGGAAAGAGTACTTTGAAGGATTGATGAATGAAGAGAATGAGAGGGAGAGAAGGTTGGATGACGTAGGGATAGTGAATCATGAAGTGCAATGGATTAGCAAGGAGGAAGTAAGGATAGCTATGAAGAGAATGAAGAATGGAAAAGCTGTTGGCCCAGATGACATACCTGTGGAAGCATGGAGGTGTTTAGGTGAAATGGCAGTGGAGTTTTTAACCAGATTGTTTAATGAAATCTTGGAAAGTGAGAGGATGCCTGTGGAATGGAGAAAAAGTGTTTTGGTACCGATTTTTAAGAATAAGGGTGATGTGCAGAGCTGTAGTAACTACAGAGGGATTAAATTGATCAGTCACAGCATGAAGTTATGGGAAAGAGTAGTGGAAGCTAGGTTAAGAAGGGATGTGATGATTAGTGAACAGCAGTATGGTTTCATGCTGGGAAAGAGCACTACAGATGCGATGTTTGCTCTGAGAGTGTTGATGGAGAAGTACAGAGCATGTCAGAAGGAGTTGCATTGTGTTTTTGTAGACTTGGTGAAAACATATTACAGGGTGCCTAGAGAGGAGTTGTGGTATTGTATGAGGAAGTCAGGAATGTCAGAGACGTATGTAAGAGTGGTACAGGATATGTACAAGGGTAGTGTGACAGCGGTGAGGACTGCGGTGGGAGTGATGGATGCATTTAAGGTGGAGGTGGGGTTACATCAAGGATCAGCTCTGAGCCCTTTCTTATTTGCAATGGTGATGGACAGGTTGACAGACGAGATCAGACAGGAGTCCCCATGGAACAAACCACAAAGCAGCCAGATGCAAAAAACAACAAGCACAGTCCCCATGGACTATGATGTTTGCAGATGACATTGTGATCTGTAGTGAGAGTAGGGAACAGGTAGAGGAGACCCTGGAGAGATGGAGATATGCTCTAGAAAGAAGAGGAATGAAGGTCAGCAGGACTAAGACAGAATATATGTGTGTGAATGAGAGGGAGGATAGAGGAATGGTGAGGATGCAAGGAGTAGAGGTGGCGAAGGTGGATGAGTTTAAATACTTGGGGTCAATAGTTCAGAGTAATGGTGAGTGTGGAAGAGAGGTGAGGAAGTGAGTACAGGCAGGATGGAGTGGGTGGAGAAGAGTGTCAGGAGTGATTTGTGACAGACGAGTACCTGTAAGAGTGAAAGGGAAGGTCTACAAGACGGTAGTGAGACCAGCTATGTTATATTGGTTGGAGACAGTGGCATTGACAAAAAGGCAGGAGTTTGAGCTGGATGTGGCAGAGTTAAAGATGTTAAGATTTTCACTGGGTGTGACGAGGGTGGACAGGATTAGGAATAAGTATATTAGAGGGCCAGCCCAGGTTGGAAGGTTTGGAGACAAAGCCAGAGAGGCAAGGTTACGTTGGTTTGGACATGTGCTGAGAAGGGATGTGGAGTATATTGGGAAAAAGATGCTAAGGGTGAAGCTACCAGGTAACAGGAAAAGAGGAAGGCCTAAGATAAGGTTTATGGATGTGGTGAGAGAGGACATGCAGTTGGTTGGTGTGACAGAGCAAGATGCAGAGGACAGGAAGAAATGGAAACAGGTGATCCACTGTGGTGACCCCTAACGGGAATAGCCGAAAGATGATATATATATATATATATATATAGAGAGAGAGAGAGAGAGAGACAGGTAGTAGATATATAAACATAGCCACATAAAGGTAGTGATGTATTGCTGCAGCCAATTATACACCAAATGTAACCGATGGCATGTCCAAGTAGAACTGTGAGCTGTAGTGTGTAATAGTAGGTAGGTAAGGGTTCTAATCTGACATCAGCCACCTTGTTTGTGTGTATGTAGATGTTTTCCATACAATAGTATAGACATGTCCATCAGGCCTATGTTTGTGAAATGGTCAATCATTTTATGGCTCTGTGACAAGCCTCCCTGTCAACAGCTGCTGATGTCATCCACCTTAACAGCACTGGCAGACACTCAAAACACATAAGCTCCATGACACATGCAATAAGCAATTAGTGCTACAGTATATACTACTCGATAGGTAGGGGTTCTAATCTTAAAAAGGGCAACTCTGTGAGTGTGGGAATGTGTGTAACTATACCCCCTTACAGCAGTGCGTCTTGCCTATGTGTGTGCAATGATTATCTTTTTTAAGGCCCTGTGAGTACCTGCTGCCCCTAAATAGCCCACATCTACCTAGGCATAAATGATATCTGCCACCACCTACATTTGTAGGTTTGGAACACCCAGGTGTCACATATCAAGGGTAGCATGCTTTGTCATGGGGTATGCATGCAAGAATATGCTGTCTGCCCCCACTGCCCCTGACACACTGTTCTACACATATGCACCTAGGTAACCATGCACATATAAAACCATACCTTGCTGATGTCATATTTCTCCTTTGTTACCATGCCATCCTGAATGACTGTATTGCCATGAAGTCTCCACAGCATAGCCACTCAGACCCCTGCAACAGAAACATACAAAGTTCTAAGAGACACTTGGTCTGCAACACCAGTGACAAATTAACATCATGCAACAAAGGTATAAACACATTGATGTGTACTCATGACATATGTCAGCATACAGAACCTGTCATGGTATAACACAACCACACTAAACAATGTCATGTAATGTACTATAGTCATCCTGTGCATCAGACATGCATTTGCATGCTCCTGCATCAATGGTATGGATGGCAAGGATGTGGCACAGGTGTCATCACATGCACAGTGTGTGGTGCGGGGGTGCCAGAGACCTAGGCTGTACTAAACAGTTGACATCATGTGTGAGAGTCAGGAAGGGATGCTGGTCAGCTGGGCAATGGACAGCTGCCATGTTTGTCAGTTGGTGACCTGCATGTGATAGTGATGTATGAGTGTGTGTGTACACAGTCAAGCCATGAGCTAGCCATACATATGGGCATGTTGGACAGCAGTGGGTCGTACATGGCAGACTGGACAGTTCACTGTCTCTGGCCATGAACACGGACACTGTCTCTGCCAGGAGTAGCACTGATGCCACCATGCCCAAGGTCAGATGTGGTACAAGTCACTGATGGTGACTGGTGTCTGCTGGGCCCATGTCCCTCACAGGACCAGCCAGGACCACATGCTCATGGCCCACAACATTGTGATGCAGACAGCACCCTCCCTTCATTAGTGCTGGAGGTACTGCCACTATGGGAGTGTGAATGTGCACTGCCATGTTGACTCTCAGCAGATGTTGTTGCTGACCTATGGCCACATGTCCAATGCCCTACTCCCACCACATGTTCTAGCACAGACAATGTGCGATCAAGGACTGACAATGTCTCAACCCACCATCTGTCAACTACATCAGTGAAATGATGCATGGCATCACCAATGTGATGGAGGGAGTCATGGATGTCAGACAGTGATGCATCCATAATCCTGAGAATCCATCTGGTGTTGTGTTAGGAAAATGCCTGTGCCTCCATGATGGACCGAAAACATGCATTGAGTGACTCATGATGTGATGCCTGTGACAGGTGATGGATGGGCAGCAGTCCTCCTTCGAGGACATCTGTCAATCTGCCTGTGTGGGACCTCACTAGTTCTCTGGCTATGGCTAGTGTCTATACTCACTGATGCCAAAGTGCCACACTCTCCTGTTCAATGCCACCACACTCTGTCCAATATCTGTGGCTGCAGGGGACTTTGTATGAGTGGGCATACTGACTGTGTGTGGGGACATTGGGGGAGGAAGTGGGATGTCAACCCATGGAACAGATTCAGCCCCCAATAACCCCACCTGAGCCTCACTATGGCCAACATCATCATCAGAGTCCGATGAGACACTGACATCAGAGGGGGACACATTCCAACCCCCACAGTCACCTGTGAGGAGGAAGACAACATAAGTACATTAATACCTGCACTATTATGTCTGGTGATCCACACACACACACACACACACACACATAAACACACATACAGTTGAGGTGCCACAACTGCATTACACATACCACATCTTATGTCTGATCCCATGCACAAAACACAAGCAGATTACAACATACACAGACAAACAGGCTCTTAATAACATGCACTGCAACTACATGTGGTTAATGTTGCCACTACTATACCCCTGGGAAATAAGCGATATGTCAGTGTATGTAATAGACCTACACCTAAAACACAGTGCACCCGTCTTGACCATACTATTGCCCCTTGTATAGCAGACTGCATAGACCTTCACAAAAATAAGTGCAAATATGTTACAGCTCCCACAAATATAATACTGTGATTACCAATTCAATGCACTTCAGTTTACCCCTCCAAAACTGAACATACAAGTATTGTACTCTGGCTAAGCATAACAGCTGTGTCTACAGGAAAATGGCAGCCCTTAACATTCTTAGGATATATATGATCCATACCAAAACAGTTTCATACTCACCAGCTACAGGATGTTGGACTCCGGCCACACCTGACATACCTATGGAAATGTAAGGGAGAGGTACTGACAGTAAAAACAAATGTGGCATTTTTTACAGGATAATATGTGCATTTATCATGTATGGTAGGAACTGTGATACTGCCCACGTTGCTGACATTTTGAGTATGTGTGCACAAGTGCGAGTTACAAGCAAACCCCCCCCCCCCAATGCAGATTGAGCTGACATCCATGTACTGGTATGCAGATGCTGCCACAATGACTGCTACAGTATTACAATGATGAACACAGGAGGCTTACCTGGACTCTCCTCTGCTGTGGAAGCTGTGGCACCCACCTCCGTGACATATGGGGTGATGGATGCTTAGGAGCCGGTGGTTGTTCCCAGGTTTGCCAGGTATTCCTCTGTGGATGAGAGTGGTTGTTCTGCTGCAGGTCCTCCATCAGTGGCAGCATGGTCCCTGGCCACAGCAGCATCCCTTTACTGTGCAGCATTTAGCATGTCTGTTGCCTGGTGTTGGATCTGCTCATAGCTTCTTTCCTGTAGCCCTTCTTGGTTTACTGCTGTAATGAGGTCAGTCCACAGTGCAGCACATTGCTCATGATTCTGGTGACTCCTGGACAGTAGTATGTTGTGATGCAGTCTGAGGCCACCAGGATCACATTTTCCACAGCTGAAAATGGTGGGTGCCTCAGCCTATATATCCTTTCTGAAAGACAAGAAGAGGGGAACACATCACAGGACCACATACATTGCTCTCCACTATGTACACCCTGCACATCCAAATTAGCCAGCACTATCCTCCGCTAACTCCCACATCATACCCCACCATCTATCAACACAGTATGCATGTATGTGGCTATCAGCAACATAGTGGCAATTCCAGTTAAGTCAGTGTGTGCTGTGATGGAGTGTGTTGTATGTCTCCACTCCCATCAGTGCTTTCTACTGTGGTGTGTCCCCTATGAGCAACATCCCAGTACCATGTCATACAGCCACTGTCCAACAAATAGGTGAGTGCTACTACAAGTATATGAAGACAGTCCAGCAACATCTGTGTGATGCAATGAGAGACAGCACTGCAAATGTGCTATAGGGAATCTTCCCTGTAGGTGTCCAACTTCTGAAGTACACAGATGTGTGAAGAATGTGTACATGTGCCTGATATATGTGGACACTTTGCCAGAAACATGTGGATGTCTTGCAAATGGTTGGACAGTACTTAATGGTTGTTCTCAGAATGTGGGGAATCTGGCTGTCACACGCCAGAGCCCTCAGAAAACAGTTATGCTACAGTAATATCTGTCACTGTATTTATTCCCTTACTTTGTATGATCAATATGTACAATCTGTCGCTGAACTCAGGCCTGTGTCCCCCCACTTCTACTGACTATGACCTGAAGTTGTGCTGTACGGGTTCGCCAGGTATGCTAGCCATAGCTCTCAAGTGATGAGATATGAATGTCGACTAAACAGTGACCTAGCCAGAGTACATCAGGGACAGTCATGGACACCTGTACAATGTTTGAACTATTCCTGTGTGACATTCACAGACTGAGAGGAGCTGAATGACAGTACATCATGTGATATGCCAGCTGTGTCTACCATTACTTACTGTCAAAAGCACACAATCCAGTAGTATTCATGCAGGAGCTGACCATTGTAGGAGGGACTTTGAGGGCCAGAGCTGTGATCTTCGTCACAGCAGGCAGAGTTTAAAGGCATGCCTGTAGGTGCTGGATAGCTGACTATCACCGACATGGCATTCCCAGAGATGTACTACAGACCTATTGTTGTAATACCCATTCCCCATAACTGCATCATGCCATCTGCATCCCGTTAAATGGGGATTTTTATTATATACCCGGTAGAGTGATGTACTCCTTTTTGTGCAGAAATCCTGAAGAAAAATGCTTCTGAAATCACAGTCTGTCTTTTTAAAGCAAGTCACAGACTGGTTTAACATAGGCAGCTGCTTGCCTTTTGCAGATAATGCTCATTAACAGGTGATTGCCTTTGCACCAATCCATGGCTCAGACTCGCTAATTGCATCCAGAACAGCTGGGTTGCACTTTCATTAGCCAATGGCATGGCACAATAATGCTATATTTAAGGCCTTCATGTAGGCCTTGACCCATTTCCTAGTCTGTGAGATAGACATTATCGAGGTGTGGAGACCACAGCATCGCAGAGGGTAGGTAAAAATACTGTCCACTGTTGAGATTTATGTGGTATGTCCACAGTTTTGCATGCTATGTTTAGCCATTGTGAAATTACTTTCTGATTATGTGGCACTTCAGTGTTAAACAATATGGGTTGAGGTCAGTAAGGGGGAAGACAGATGTGAGTGTCATACGTCATATGCATCAGAATATTCTTTCTGCTGCAGTAGCTGTTGGTGTATCAGCTGTGTATGTTTGTAGGGGCAGACTGTGACATATGTCCCTGTCGCTTGACCTTTGCCCATCACCCCTTTATGTACAGGTGTTATGTGGATCCCTTGTTCTAGGGGGTTGTGAAGTATGGTAAGTCTGTAACAGGTATCTGAACATATTGTTGCATATGTTGCAGGCTGCAGCTGCTGTGTTTTGCCCAGGAGTCATACTGGGGAGTGTGAAGACATTAGAGGACAACAAGCTCTATGTGTCAGTGAGGGAGCAGTGTCAGCTCTATCGTTACAGCAGAGCCAGGTTGAGGGTACCCATAACAGTCCAGGTGAGGTTTATTCTTAAGGTACATATGCTATGTAATACTGCCATTCAGAGAGGGGTAGGCAATATTTAGGAAGCCTATACATATTTGTGCAGTGTGTTCCTACCTACAGGCCTTTGACATGCTAACATGGGTAGCAGTGAATGCAGTAGCAGCAACATGTTCTGCTTAAAATTGCAGGACTCAATCATTATTTGTTGTATTCACAAGCATGTCATTCAGGTGCAACACACTGGATCCCAACCCAGGACTGTGGGCGGAAAAATATATGGCATGCAAGGAATTTAACAGACTGAGCTAATGAGTCAATACTACAGCAGGTGTATTTGCAAGATATATGTGCAGGCCTACAGTCTGTTACACAGGATTCTCATAAGCATGTGCATTCGTATGGGTATGACGTGTGACACTGAACTGTTTGTCATGATTTTCTAACCTCAATCTGTACTGACTTGCCAATACTTCAGAACACAGAATAGATTTTGTGAAAAGTGTGCCAAAAGTAGGTGGCACAACTGTAGGCATTCTGCAACAGTCTGTGCAGTTGACAGCTATACCTGCCATCCCAGGCCTCACATCTATCCATCATTATTCATTTGGCTGTGTACTGGTTTAGTGTCTGCATCACAGTCCCAAGTACATCACCAATTTCCCCATTATATGTACAAGCAGTGTATTATTGGCAAACAGGATATGTTTATGGAAACACCTGTTTTACTTCAGACCTGAGTGGCCTAATGCATTATGCTGTAGTTGACAGGGGCCTGGGTTTAAGACTTGGCAGGGGTAATTATTTTGCAGATGCGCCTAACAGAGTCAAAAACAGAGTAGTTGATTAAGATAGTTTTGAGCGGGTTTGCATGGTGCTTTGCGCCATTTAGCTCCACTTAAATCCACACTCATTTTAGAAAAAGAAAAGAAAAAAGGGTGATAGGAAAGTGGTGAAATGGGGACAAGCAGGAAGAAAAACATACTGAAAGACAGGTAGGGATGTGCAGGATGGGTGTAGGAAAGGACCATAGCTCTCCATTTCTTGTACAGAAACAGCTGTGCAGGTTGCAGAGAATTTGGAATTTGGAGCCTCACACCCCAGAGAGAGGGGTGAGGGCAACATAACTGTGTTGATTGATTCATGTAATAATTATGTGTATCCAGTGGATGTGGGTGTGAAATGGAGAGCTATGTATGGGGCGATTATTTTTTTTGTAGGACAGATGCCCTTTTTTTAAGGAGAGAGTGGAATGTTGGGAAAGGGATATAGGTACATGTGGGGAGGTACGTTGGGTAGGAGAGGTTGCATTTGCAAACAAAGGCAGCATACAGGGGCCAGTGTGTGACACATGAGGGGGTTAAACACCTTGGACAGGGAGGGTGTTGTGGAATCAGAGAGCCATGTGCCCCTAGATGGTAGCAGTGAGACTGAGCTCCCCCACCCATGGGCACTCAACACTGTTCCTTCACTGCCCTGAAGGTGGCTGTGCTGAGAGCTGGGCACTGGGGCTACCTTGCCCCTCCAGGTTGGCCAGTCTGTCCTCAATCCAGCATGGGCGATCCTCGTAGCCATGATGCATGATCCTGTGCACCATCCCATGAAGCTGTTGCTGGGTGACAACCCCCCTCCACTCCCACTCTCAGATGGATGGGCCCTGTTCCCTGAGGCTGTTCCACCCGTTGTAAGTGGCGCAGGGCCAGTGGAGGTGGCAGCACTGGCTTGGGTTCCAGATATGCTGGGACCTGGTGCTATGGCTGGCCGAGGTACAGTAGATGGATTGCCAGGACCCGGCCTACCCAGTCGAGCTACAGTGTTGAGGAATTTCAAAGTGTATAGGTTAGTAATGAACAGAACATTTAGTTAGTCATAATAGCATGCCAGAATATTGCAAATAACCCAGTAACATAACATTGCATAGCATATGGAACACAACAATAAGTGAGATAGTCAATGTAGTAACAGCATGCCAGTAACAGTTACAGCATAAGGCCAACAACATAGGTAATTCAACAAGGTATGTTAGTATGCAACGAATGTAATACATAACAATAATAAAATGCAAGGCCTAACATAACATTTTGTGAACAACATATGTTAATAGTAAACCATAACTGAGGTATAACAATAATAAATTATGATGCAGACAAGGGGTGGGGGGAGAGATAAATACAGTCGATTAACACCAGTATAGGCTATATTGTTTGCAACAGTATTCTTATATACTCTACATGTCTGCCCTTACTTTATGTATACAAGTGCCCTATAGCATCTGCAGCATGTACATACCTCTCAAGCTATCCACATTGGACAGTATGGGTCAAGCTGTAACACCAACAAGTGCGCAACTACAGGAGACTATTACATGTCAGGGGGACATATATGACTACCAAGGTGTACTGTGGACTGATGTAGTGTGACTGTGCTATTGACATAAATCATGTTGATGATAGATCTGTGACTGAGGGATTTGGCAACAGTGATCACAGTCTGTGACAGCATGACACTTGAGAGACATGTATTATGCACAGTACTGAGAGTTTATGACTATCATGCTGTCCTTTGCAGGCATGGGGTTAGACTATCAGCAGACATTCACAGACACACCAGACATACAGCCATACCAAGATTACACATTTTATTTATTGTATTAACATTTCTTAGTATTGTACTTGTTGCCTTTATTTTCTGACGTCTTATCACATTGCAGAGCAATGCTGTTAACACTCTGTTACATCCGAACACACAAATTATTAACACATTTTAAGGGCTACTGCAGCCATTTATTTACCTGTAGTTCCTGTGGGGAGAACATCTGTTAACAATACATAACTGCTTCAATAATATTTAGTAGTACTTGTCACTGTATTTGAACCCTGGTCTGTGTGTGACAAAATGTACATCAGACCTAGCATTTATCAAACTGAGCTACTGAGCCACTGTTGCATATTGATTGACTGATATGGCTTAGAGCTCACCTGGTAACAAAATATGACCTGGTAATAGAGGTAGGGTGTTATACAAGACTGCAGTGATACTTGAACACATATGCATGAGATTCATACATGATAGCAATAGTAGGTGAACTGTGCATTAATACATGGAATGCAGGTGTAGACAATATACCCCTAGTGGGTGGGAATACCTGTGATGTGTACAAACCATATCAGAGTGCTGGGTTAGCTACCTGACCCATATACAGTTGCAGATGGTATATTTGCAGTCTACAGCTATTCAAGTTTCATACTTGCCTGCAGCAGCATACCTAACAGCAGGAATGCATATAGCTGAAATGTAATGGTTAACACAAGACAATCCTGATGTACACAATATACCTTGGGCATTCCTATTATTGCTTCAGATATAAGTGAAAAACAAATATCATAATGCATTATATCTTGTAGTGCAGCTCCACAACTTTCAGTTTAGCAGAACACTCTTTATTAGCTAACCTTCAGGCACTTAGTGGTATTCTTTGTGTTTTTAGTTCACAGCAGGTGTAATACTCGATTTCATGACCAACAGCCCAAAATACACACATATTGCACAACACAGCTTTATTAGGGGTGATTTCATGTAGTGATTAGTATATTTTCCCAGTCTTTATTGAAGAACAATTCATATAATGCAGGTGTTGCAATACAGCTGTAATTCCACAATTAATGCAGTAGAAACTTTATTTTCTTAACATTATTAATGCAGTAGACAGTTTATTTCCTTAATCCATACAACTAGCAACAATAAGAAAATCAAGACCACTGGTTCAGACCCAAAAGTATTTTATTCTCTAGTAACCTTCCAGGAGTTACAAAATTCAGCTAAAAATGTGCTACCTTTTATACAAAAAACACATACTCAATCAATCAATCAAGCAATCAATAATACAATCAAACAATTACATAAAATACTTGCAATTAACCTCTCCATTCAGTCTCATAGGGACCAAAGTATCATATTTAAGAATAAAATAAAACGTTACTCATAAACCATAAAATAAAAAATCCAGGCCACAAACGCAGGTGCAAAATCCTTTATAAATCCACAAATAATCCACAGATGAGCGCTTTTGTCTGATCACAAGACTTCTTCAGATGAAAGCACCAGTGCTGCATACAACCTTATATAGTTAAACATAATTAACACCAATTAAACATTTAAAATTTAAAAGAACATCACTATAAAATGCACTATCTTAAAATGTAATGTAATAAAAAAACTCATATATCAGTATGTAAACATTATATGATAAAAATAAAATGCAATAAAATACTAAATTCAAATACATTCAGCTTTTGTCAGTAATAGAGATTTTATACTTATATAATCATTAAGACCGGGTGGAATATTTGATTTTAACCTAAGCTGCCATATAAGTTCCTTATACAGCAAAGCATTTTTCAGGTCCCCCCCTCCCCTATATTGGTGTTCCTTACTATCAATAATGCCAAACTTGTAACCTCCAAAAGAAGAACATAGTAAGCTATGCTTAAATAAAGCACTAGTCTCTTTGTATGTCCTAATGTCATACAGATGTTCATAAATGCGGTCTTTAAATGGTCTTTCTGTTTTTCCTATGTAGAATGCACAACAATTTGTGCATACAGCCATATAGACCACCATTTTTGTTTTACAATTTCCTTTACAAAATCTGACTGTGCTTTTCAGACCGTTATTCAACGTTATCCTTTCCTCACAATAAATGAAGGAACAAACACTGCAACTGCCACAAAGAACAGTGGCTTTGTACTGTAAGACTTCTCTATCATTCCGTTCGAACATTCTCTTAAAGTTCCTTCCAACTTTATATGTGAACAAGGGTTGTTCCCCCACTAAGTTGTATAAATCCTTATTAATTTTGAATAAATTCCAATTTGATCTCAATGTTTGTGTAAATAAGTCAGAAAACATGTTGTATTGTGTAACACAAGGTCCATGAAAATTTTTTCTTTCTTTGTTATTATCCTGTACAATATATAAGGGATGTCCCAACAAAGCCTTATATTTGGTACCCCATCCATTGTAGACCTCATCCAGAACTTCCCTAACCATATCAGTAGGATATTCTCTTTCCATGAAATATTTGCCTAAAAATGTAAATTCCCCTTTTAGGTCATAGTGGTTGGATGTTATCCTCGCAATCCTCACTGCTTGGCCCTTGATGAAACTTTTCTTTTGTGTTGTAGGATGGTAACTACTATAATGGAGATAGCTGTTACACCATGTGTCCTTCCTATAAATATTATACTTAAATCCATTACTGGTTTTAGAAATTGTAACATCCAAGTAATTAATACTTATATTGTTGTGTGTGTATGTAAAAGAAAGGAAGGAAGTACAAGAATTTAAGTATTCCATAAACTTCTGTAGTGTATCTTGTGTTCCATTCCACAACACAAAGATATCATCCAAAAATCTCAAATATAGGCTAATGTTCTTGAAAAAAGGACAAGAAAAAACAAACCTGTTTTCCCATTCTAGTAACACTAAATTAGCATACACCGGAGCACAGGTTGCACCCATCGCAATACCACTAACTTGTTGATAGTACTCCCCTTGAAAATGAATATAGTTAGAATCGAGTATAAACTCCATAAGCTCCAAAATAAGGGAAATTCTATCCTTTGATAAAGTACAAAACTTATTTAAACTGTCACCAAAATACTCGTGACCCTCATTTCTAGGAATACAGGTGAAAAGGTTTTTCATGTCAGTGGTAAGAAAGGTGCAGTCTGTGCTCCAAAGGTTGTTGGTAATTTTACTCAAAAAACTCCCATGACTCTTTAATAAGATGTGGGGTTTAGTTAACTATGTCCTTAATGTGATGGTCTACATACACAGCTAACGGATGAGTTTTGGAATTTTTAGCTGACACTATCGGTCTGAAGGGGGGTTCACTGACTGATTTATGTACTTTAGGCACTCCAAAAATGTTAGGAATACATGGGTGTAGTTGTCTCAAAAAGATGTATGTTTTATTATCGATTCTGTTCTGTAATATGTATTCTTCCAATAAAGAATCGATTCTACCATACGCTATATTAATTTGTTTTTTTGACACGGGGGTGTATGTAGAGCTGTCTAGTAAAATATTAGTAATAATATTATTATACTCCTCTGTATTAAATATAACCACTCCCCCACCCTTGTCGGGTTTCATAATACGAAAATTATTTTGCATCTGTAGTTCATATAATAAATTCCTTTCCTCTAATGTCAAATTCGAATGCCCTTTTTTGCTGTCTATGTTTGGCGTATGCTTCATATAGCTCTTCAGTAACTGGCATCTCGAACAGTAAAAGGACGGGATGGAGCGGTGGACTGTAGGTGCTTTTCCTAGCAAGTTCTAAGTGCCCATCAGTAGTGTTGTCTTTGTTGTCTTTGTTGTGATTATACATAATTTTTAAGTTTAATTTTCTTAAATATAATTTCAAATCTATCAAAAGATTTGCAATATCACCATACCGGCATTTAACGAATTTGAAACCTTTAGAAAAAAGGTTAAAATGTAATTTAGATAAACTACAAGATGTATAGTTAAAAATCTTGAATCCCCTGTATTCACTAAGGATGCCATAACTGCCCTCAATAGAAACTATCTCCCCTTCTTCCCTGTTTTTTTCCATCCGTAGTTGGTCCCATGTGTATTGCTCAACTGCCCTGGGTCTGATGGAAACCTTGTTTTGCTCGCTATTCGCTCTGACCTCCTTGGTACTAAAAAATGTTCAACTTCTGCACTAAAAGAGTCCAATTCGTCCAAAGGTCTGTGTACAACATTTTCATCTACACTCTTTTCCTCAAAAATAGGAACCCTATCATGAACATGATTAGTTTCCCAATTATCACCCTCATGGTATGACCTATGTGAATACCCATGTGTTCTGTAGTTAATTTTCTTGAAAGGACCTGAATATGCTTTTCCCACTTCGTATTGCCTTTTATCCCTCAAAAACTTTTTTTGTTTTGAAACAAAAAGGCTATGAATCCTTTTGTCTATCTTTACCAACACATTACTATACAACTGTTCATATTCAAAAAACATTAAATCATTTATAATGTCTGAATTTAATTTATTAGTGTCAGCCACCAAGGTTGCCAACAATGCTTTGTTGTATTTAACCATTCGTTCAATAAGACCTTTACCACACTCTTCAAAATAACTATGAAAATCTTTAATAACTGCTTCTGTATACAAAATGCCGAAAGGATATTTATAAAACCTCAGACCCTGTGGTACAATATTATGAACTAAACAACTTTTCAAATAACTGTTATCCACCTGTAAAAGCTTTAGTTTAAACAGTTTCTTCTCTAACAAGAAAATAAATTCTTTTAATGTAGGGGCTTTTTCAATCTCATTATTAAAATTATTAGTTAATACATTAACATTAAGACCATAGTCAAAATCATAATTTTTTTCGACTATGTCCTTGTAACAAAAAACTTGAGCAGTCCAAGAACTCGTAGGGTGTGGTAAAACACCAGCGTTCTGAGAACTACAGTTAACACAATTTGAATGCTGTTTATTTGAAAGAACAGTACCTCGTGTGTGAGAATTCACTTGAGAAGTCGTTCTCCCTTCATCTTGGGTACGCCTGATATCCAATATAGTGTGTCCAGTCTTATTCAGCCCTGCATTGTTAGAAGCCATATCAGGAACAGAAACCGATCCATTCTGCACTCGCACCAACCGAGCATGGAGATGACGTCATCAAAACGGCAGGATCCTTATTAGTTTGAAGAAACACCAAACCCAATAGTGGAGCGCCACCTATAGGTTCGTTTTGGTTCAACAACTCTATGAGCCTAGTTAAGTCTCCTTTCAAGGAGACTATTTCTTCCCGCATTTTGCTTACTTCATTTAATGTACTGTTAATGCATACAGGGCTGGGGACTCCTCCGTCCACCAACAAAGTAGAATCACTAGCGGAATTGCTCATAGTAGCACCAGTGCCCGAAAATTCAACCTAAGCAAAAGCACTGGAATGCAGACAACTGAATAAAATGACCCTGACACAACTAAAATGAAACGTAACTCATAAACCATACAAATAAAAAATCCAGGCCACAAACGCAGGTGCAAAATCCTTTATAAATCCACAAATAATCCACAGATGAGTGCTTTCGTCTGATCACAAGACTTCTTCACATGAAAGCACCGGTGCTACATACAACCTTATATAGTTAAACATAATTAACACCAATTAAACATTTAAAATTTAAAAGAACATCACTATAAAATGCACTATCTTAAAAGGTAATGTAATAAAAAAACTCATATATCAGTATGTAAACATTATATGATAAAAATAAAATGCAATAAAATACTAGATTCAAATACTTTCAGCTTTTGTCAGTAATACAGATTTTATACTTATATAATAATTAAGACCAGGTGGAATATTTGATTTTAACCTAAGCTGCCATATAAGTTCCTTATACAGCAAAGCATTTTTCAGGTCCCCCCCTCCCCTATATTGGTGTTCCTTAACAGTATCAATAATGCCAAACTTGTAACCTCCAAAAGAAGAACATAGTAAGCTATGCTTAAATAAAGCACTAGTCTCTTTGTATGTCCTAATGTCATACAGATGTTCATAAATGCGGTCTTTAAATGGTCTTTCTGTTTTTCCTATGTAGAATGCACAACAATTTGTGCATACAGCCATATAGACCACCATTTTTGTTTTACAATTTCCTTTACAAAATCTGACTGTGCTTTTCAGACCATTATTCAATGTTATCCTTTCCTCACAATAAATGAAGGAACAAACACTGCAACTGCCACAAGGAACAGTGGCTTTGTACTGTAAGACTTCTCTGTCATTCTGTTCGAACATTCTCTTAAAAGTTCCTTCCAACTTTATATGTGAACAAGGGTTGTTCCCCCACTAAGTTGTATAAATCCTTATTAATTTTGAATAAATTCCAATTTGATCTCAATGTTTGTGTTGGATGTCATCCTTGCAATCCTCACTGCTTGGCCCTTGATGAGACTTTTCTTTTGTGTTGTAGGATGGTAATTTACATGGGGCGATAGTTACCAAGGTCAGTTGTGGCCCCTCCTTTGTGTAGCGGAATAACCGTTGCTGTGTGCCATTCTATGGGCACATAGCCTGTGGAGAGGCTGAGGTTGAACAGTGTGTTTAGGTGGGGGTTAGTTCGTTCTGTAGTTTGTGCAAGATGCAGTCTGGGACACCATCTGGCCCCATTGACACTGTGCTTTTGGCTTTTGAAAGGGCTGGTTTCACCTGTGCGTCTGTGATTTTCAGGACACTACACTTTTCCGGTATTGTTGTGGGCACTTTTGGGGGTGAGAAGGGGTGAAGTTTGCACTGAATCTGTCTGCCAGGGTGTTGGCAATTTCAGTGGGTTCAGTATATTTTGTGCTATTTTGCACTAGCTCAGAGCATATCTGTGAGTTGCCACTTAGATTCTTGACATAGCTAAAGAAGGCTTTGTGGTTATCTTTCGAATCCTTGGCTATTTTTCTTTCAAAGTTAGCCTTGGAGGATTTTATGAGGGACCTTAGTTTCTTACTGATACTGATCAGGGATGTCTTTCCTTCTTTGGATTTGCTTTTTTTCTGAACTAGTTTCCTCCTTCTATTCTATAGCCTGTTTATGGCAGGGGTCCATCAGACTGGTTTCCTTCTCTTAGGGGAGTGAGTCTTGATTTTGCTAGGAATGGCATGATCCATGCATCCTTGTAGGTGCTCATAGAGTGCATTTGTAAAGGTTCCTGCATCTTGGACACTGTTATCCTTTAGCGTGGAGGCTATGAAACTTACCACCTCTGTCTTAAGTAAGCTGAAGTTTTCTATAGAAAAGATTTTCACTGTGGTTTCCTTGGTTGGAGGTGGTGGTGTGGTGTGGGCATCCAGAGTGATTAGTTTATGGTCTGATCTAACCAGTGACGGGTTGACCTCCGGAGTGGAACACCTATCACCCATGTTGGTGATGACCATGTCCAATATGTTTTCACCTCTGGTAGGGGAATTTACCAGCTGATCCAGGGCATTTGAGTTGATAAATTCCACAAAGCGCTGGACCTGGGAGTTTGTACTTGAGTAGTTTTCCCAGTTAACGGTAGGGTAATTGAAATTGCCCAATATCAGGGTGTTCGGTAGGATCTTTATGTTTTCCAGTGTCTCCAGAAAGGCGGAGTGGTGGTCCTGGGTCATGGAGGGTGATCTGTAGCAGGTCACAATTTGCATTGCAGATTTGCCTGATGTTAGTTGCACATGGATGATCTCAGAGTTATTATGCTGCACCACTAAACTGAAGGTGTAGGTATCCTTGATGAATATGGATACACCCCCTCCTTTTGTGTTTTGGTCCATATTCTGTGGCCGAAATGTGTGGTATGAGTTGTAGCCTGGTAGTGCTGGGGTGCTCTGTGGAGCCTTGAACTAGGTTTCAGTTACTGCACAGATGTTGACATTCTCCATACTGAGGAGTGCTTCGAGTGCGTGCATTTTGAGATTTAAACTCCTGGCGTTGAGTAGCATAACCCTCATTTTTTTAATTGTGCTATTTACGGAGATGGGTTTGACTTTTGAGCCTTGCCTAAAAAAGGCACTATGGGGGCAGCAAGAGCCTTGGCCAGTATTCGAAAGCCTAGGGATGACAGGTGCAAGCCATCTCCTGTGAAGCAACGAGGCTTGTCGAGCATGTCGTCCCAGGCTGACAGACACTGGATCCCCTTTGAATGACACCAGAAGCTTAGCCAATTGTTGAAATTGATCATTTTTCTTTATACTGCGGTATCACTCTTGACAGTAATCTAAAGCTGTTGTAAGTGTATTTTTTACTGTTTGTAGTCATTTAAAGCTGTTTTAAGTGTATTTTTTACTGTTTGTAGTCGTTTAAAGCTGTTTTAAGTGTATTTTTTACTGTTTGTAGTTGTTTAAAGCTGTTTTAAGTGTATTTTTTTACTGTTTTTGCCTTATCTTTAAAAAAAAAAATTCCTTGTTTCCCACCTTTCTAAGCTAGTATAGTCCAGTTTTCAGGCTAGTGCTGAATTCAGGGCTGTGTTACAATTTTCTGAGTTGCCCATACCTTACTTGGATAGAAGGAGGTTTCTCTGTTCACCTGTGAGAGAGGGAGTTTTGAGCAGCCATCTGTCCCTGGAGGTGTGGTTCCAGCCCAGATGTTAGCAGTTTATAGGTCATTTTGGGCTAATTTCTATCTCTTTCATTTCCCTGCTGTAAAAACCATGTTTGCATGGTTTTGCATGTCCGGGCAGCGTCGGTTAGCTAGGGCTAAATTTATCCAGGCTCCACCAAGTCTCCTCTTCAGTTTTTCACTTGAAAGTAGTCTAACTCTCAACCTAAGCACTTAAAAAGCATCCTACAGTCTAGCACTTGCTCAGACCTAATAGCAAGCACTAATGTACCCCAACACTTGATTGCCCAGCAAATCCCCATCCTTGTGGAGAAACTTCCATTAATATCTTACAATACTACTAACTTCTTCACTTTGACTGTTTTACGTGCTAACAAAATAAATTTGTTCATTCCTGTTTTCCCCATTCTCTATGCCCCCTTTTGACCCACAACCTGTCACTAACATTATTTTTTGATTTTAACATAAAAAGTTTTTGTTTAGCTTCTTCTATTGCTTTCCTACTATAACCTCTATTATAAAACATAATGGAAGTATTGTATATTTCTTCCAACAAATTTGTCTCAACATTGCATATTCTAGATAATCTTAAAAATTCACCGTATGGCACAGATGATAGAACATGGGGGGATGACAACTAGTAGCATGCAGATACTGGCTTCCAACTACAAATTTCCTATGTACCCCAGTACAAATTTTGCCATTATCCAAACCCTTAAGTGTCAGATCTAGATAAGAGATCTGGGTTCCATATTGTAGCCCATCAAAAGACAAACTGAATGTATTTTATTGTAAATCAGCAGCAAACTGCAAAATGTCACTCTTGCCCCCTTCACATACAAAAATTAAATCATCTATAAAATGAAAATAATATTTTACATAATTCTTAAAAATACATTAATACAAACATACTAATTCAAAATAAGCCATAAATAAATTTGGATACATGGAGGCAAATGGTGCCCCCATGGCCGTTCCCTGTTTTTGTCTAAAAATGTCATTATTATATGTAAAAGAATAATTACTTAACCAAAAATAAGTCAAATCAACCAAATAATTTGTTAATGGGCTGTCCTCCAAATAATACATTATAGCATGAAGTCCATCCTTATGTTGGATTGATGTATATAAACTTTTAACATCCAACATTATCCAATACATGTTTTTATTCCACTTAACCTGAGAAATCTTATCCAAAAAATCTAAACTATCCTTAATATAGAATGGAATTTTCAAGACATACAGTAAAAAAAATTATGCAATAAAAGCCCAACTCCGTGTAAGAAATATTTGCAAGCTGAAATAATGGGACGTCCTGGTGGATTATTCGTGTCTTTGTGCAGTTTAGGAAATAGAAAAATGTAGCTAGAACACAACCTTCACTGTTACATTTTTTATGCACTTCATCATCTGTAAAATACCCTAGCCTCACACCTTTTTGTAGCAGTTCATGAAATTTAGTTATAGCTTGTTCATAACTTTTCATGTCACTATTTTCAAATACATCTTTATTCTGTAAATGCTCCAAGCACATTTTGTGATGCTGGTGAAAATGCATTACTACTATTTTATTTCCCTTATCCAATGGCTTTATAATTAAATCCCTTCTTTCTTGTAGTTCTTTTAGGGCTTTCCACTCTCTTAATGTCAAATTATAACAAATATTGTTCTTATTATATAACAACTTATCACACATTTCATTCATGGCAAATTTTAACATTGAATTAAAATGTATATTTTTTTCATTAGAATAGGGGAGAATATATCTGCTTTTCATGGGTACAACAGAAGTGTCAATAGAAAATTAAGCATTATTTTCCACATGTTCCACAGACATATTCAAATCTGAATAACAAGAATGAAAACTTTCTTCCATAGAAGCATCAGCACATGGTAACTTAGCATCACTATTAGCATAAAAAATCTTAAGGTGCAACTTTATTTCCTTAACATTATCAGGTTTCATGCTTCCATCTTAATTGAACTGTACCTGGAACTACTCACCTATCTCAGTCTAGGTCTATGACCACACATTCATTACAGAACAATCAAAACTGAATATGCCTACTGACAGTTACTGATTTACTCTTTCTTGTTTATATGACTACAGATTGCAAGATACATCTGTACTCACCACACTCACAGAGCAACCTGGCAGAGCACCCTTCATGGGCCCCTAGGTTGTGAGCTCTCTCTTCTGCAGCTGTGGGGAGAGAAACACACCATTATGTGTACCTGTTTATCACACTTTCAGAGTAGGTTTTGGTAAAACTATAATAACAATACTTACAAACTTGTGGGGCATTCCCATCCCAAGCATCTTGGACCCAGGTGGCCAAGTAATCCTCCTTCCAATGCTTCAGGTCATCATAATGATGATGCACCTGCTCATCTGTGTGGGGGATACCAGTTGCACTGGTAAGATCACATGACAGCCAGTCCCAGGCCTCTGACTTGTACTCCAATCCTTGGTACTGGCCTTACAGCAGCCGGATGTCATGGTATTTAATGAGGAGTCCAACCATGACCCTGGACTCCAGAATGCACCAATGCTGCACTCAGAAGTACACACCTTCTCCAACTCCTGCCATAGTTCCTGCCAAGTTCAAACTCCAACAGGTTGTGAATGTATTCCCACCTGTTGCACTTAAATAAGGATGTTTTCCCACCCTTTACCGCCATTGGGCAATTTTTAAAAATGTGGCGCTTCACTTAGCACCACACAAACCCACTGAGCTCAGCTGAGCAGTGCTTAAACTGGCAATGCGTAGTGGTGTGCAAACCAGCTTGGCTGGGCTGAACAATGCTTAAATGGGCACTGCTTAGCGGTGCTTCGCACCACTTAGCAATGCACAAACCAGCTAAGCACTGCTAAAACATTCCTGGTTTAAGCAGTGCTTGGCAAGGTTTAGCTGTGCTTAGCAGAGCTCAGCTGAGTGCACCAAAGCAGGATTTCACAATACATTTCGTAATTGTGTATTTGCAAACAAAATGGTTAGTAACATGTCTGTGCATACATACAATATTCAATGAAGGGTTAAAACATACTTCTCATAATGTGTATTTCCAACATAAATGCTTAATGACTTGTGTATTCATATAAAATTCAATCAAGGTTTAATAGTACTTATAAATGTGTATTTGCAAAATAAATTTAATAAGCTGTCTGTGTAATCACACAAAATTTAATTGAGATTTAAAATAAGTTTCATAATGTGTATTTACAAAATAGCCTGTCTGTGTATTCAAACTCTGCACCTACTGCCGATAAGGCTGCCACTCTAACCACTTGGCTACATGGCCATGTAAAATGCTGCTATACTTTTACATATATCTCGCCACTACATTTAAGCACCACTGAGCATAGTGGCATGCTGCGCAAACTCACTCACCTATGCTTAAACTTGACCTTTGCATTCATAATTAAATGTATCCAGTTTCTATTTTTAGATGTCTGGCACATGTCCATTGCTAAGTGCCACACCATGCAAACACAAAAAAAAAAATTAAAACAAATGAACTTTTTATTACATATCCATGCATTGATATCAGGCACTTTGACATTGCAGGGGAGTGTGTTACTCATATCCACACACAGTAACGCACTCCCTACACTGACTCAATAACCGTGTGACATGGCTCTCCCTCAGTAGCTTGCTTTCATAAATATGCATGGCGTGCTACTGAGGTGGTACCGCATACACTGCCATGGTACATTCCGTGTAGGCTTTACACTATGCCTACACAGATTTTATTAAAACCCCAGGAATGTCTGGCACATTTCCTATGTGTACTTTAGTGTCTAAGCAAGTCATGTGTATTCACTTAGTAATAGATATGCTAAAGTCTTTTCTGCTGTTCTTTGCTGGAACATAGGTGTAATTAATGTCCTGTAAATTTTGTTTTGCAGGTCATATTTCAGGTCTCAGGTCTCAGACTACCTCCTCACTAACATCCTCCTTTCCAGTACTCAGCATGGTTTCCAACCAAACCATAGCACCACCACTGCCTTACTCTCCTTTACTAACGCTATCCTTCAGCATAAAAACAATGGCTATCTCTTCTCTGCTACTTTCTTAGACCTATCTAAAGCATTTGACATGGTCGCACACAAACAACTTATCTCTGTCCTCAATAACCTATCCTTCTCACAATCAGTCACCAACTGGTTTCAGAGTTACCTGTCTGACCGCCAACAATCTGTTGTATGGCAGAATTACATATCTCCCCAATTACCTGTCTCCATAGGGGTTCCCCAAGGATCCATCCTTGGACCCCTACTCTTCTCTGTTTTCACCAGTAATCTAGCCTCTGCCACCAAACATGGCACACTCATACAATACGCAGATGACTCAACCATCATCTGCTCAGCCCAGTCCCGACCCAAACTGCAAATAGTCACACAGCCTTTTCCTCTGTTGAAACTTGGTTATCCGATGCCCAATTAATACTCAACCCAAACAAAACTAAACTACTCATCTTCCAACCCACCAAACATACTCAAAACAACTCTCATTTTAACATCACAGCAAAAGACAACACCACTATATACCCAACTGAGCACACCAAATTGCTAGGAGTGGAAATAGACAATAAACTAAAATTTGACATTCACATATCCATGACCATAAAAAAAAGTCCACAAAAAACTAGGAGCATTATACAGAAATAAGCAACTTCTCACCAAAGCAGCAAAGATTTCAATAGCAAATTCCCACCTTATCTCCACCCTACTTTATTCATCTCCAATATATACCAAATTAAGGCAATGTGATCTAAACAAGCTAGAGACCTGCTACAACAAAATCGCCAAATTTGCCACAGGGGCATCCTACCGTAGTCACCACTGTCTCTCACTTGCTGAACTGGGCTGGCTTGAACTCCCTCACCTCCTTCAATGGTATCAACTCTCACTTGCCCACAAACTAGTAAACCATCCACTAAATGTCCCATCCCTCCAGAATCTACTCCAACCCTATCGCACCACCAGACCACTAAGATCCAGCAACAAAAATCACTTGCAGATCACTAAAGCCAATAACTCTGCTGGTGAAGCACTATTCTCTTGCACCATAGCCAAATTATGGAACTCCCTCCCACCCACAATTACCTCCATACCATCATGCACCCACTTCAAAACTTTACTAAAAGTGCATCTAAAAACATGCTGGCTATGCCCTTGCAACTCCCACTCTAATATCACCCACCCCATCCAACCACTACCTTTCTTTCCACTCCACTAACTACCTTGATTATAGCAAGCTCAGATGCTCATAAGCTTAGTACTTATTATACAGCAGGAACTTCTTATTGTAACATTTGTTAATGTCTGTTATGTACTTCACAGATAAAGATTATAGTTGTCTACTGATGTACTATGTTCTTCATCTGTAAATATGTTGTAAGTAATTTCTATGTTTATTTTAACTATGGAGCTTTTCTCCCCGGGCCTCTGCTGAAAATGGACCTACGTCCAGTTGGACACTCCTGGTCAACAAATATAAATAAATAAATAAATAAATAAATAAAGAAAGAAATATTTCACTGTTTCTTTAGTAGGTGCCTGTTGCTGTTTGTACTGCACATTTGCACATTATGTATATTTTATATTATCTATTCTATTTTTGTAGTTGTCTTTGCTCTTGTGGCCTGGGAAGTAGCTGAAAAGCACCTTTATACCAGTTCTCTTACCAAGTTAACAAAATGAGTAAATAAATAAACAAATAAACAAACTAATTGGATACTCTAAAAAACAGAATAATGAATTCAAGATCATTTTTATTTAACTGCTTAAACCCAAGCATTATGCAAGTAAAATAAGTAAATAAAAACATAATACTCAAAATAGATAAAGGAGATAAGAGTCTACATAGACTGTATCAGTGACTGCGACCATGGTCAGCACTCAGCAGCTCGCAATGCATATTAATGAGGAGTGGTGCACCTAAGTGAGGTTTCACAGCCCGTACTAGTACTGCTAGCTGCAAAACCTTGTAAAGCAACACGGATATCGAGTTTGTTTAAAGAAGAGCACATATGGTCTGCTCTGCCCCCAAATGAACAGTACATATCACATGATGAAGACCATACCTCACAACGTCTTAGGGCAAGACATCTGGAGAAGGCCATCAATATTGGAGAAGAAAAGGGCCGGAAATAGGGACAGTTTTAAATATTGCTCTTACAGACTTAGAAAATGGATAGAACAACAGGTTAAGCTGCCCCGCCCCCAAATGAACTGTATACATTGGAAAGCATGCAGACCATGCCTCTCAACCTCTTGTAGCAAGTAATCTGTAGAAAGCTATCAATAATTGGGGGGAGTGGCAGAAATAGGGATGTTTTTTAAATATTGCCCTTAGAAACTTAAAAAATGGATAGAACAACAGGTTAGCAGACTGCAGCTTCTATCAACCTCTTGGCAGAAGAAATCTGGACAAAGCATGACAGAATGTGAGGATAATGGCACAAATATAGGGACACATTTATATTGCTCTTATAAATGTTGAAAGTGGCTAGAATAACAGAATATGTGTTAGCATGTGTTGTCTGAAGGATATGAATTCCAAAACCTAAAGGCATGTCATTATTTAGTCACTTTAATCCTCAGATCATACTAGTAATTTGTCAGAAAAACAGTAACATTTATAAGGAACAGGTCAAAAATATGAAGCAAAAAGTTGGACATTCTGTAAAAATCTGGACAGTTGAGAGGTATGCTAGGGACACACTTATTAAATATTGTTCTTACAAACTTAGAAAGTTGATAGAATGACAGATTTTGCATTCCCATGATTTGTCAGAAGGGTATGAAGTCTGAGTCTCAAATGTTTGTCACTATTTTCTGATTTCAACCCTCAATACTTTAACAATGATTTGTCAAAAAAAACACGATGATAGAGCAAAATATGAAGCAACATCTGGACAGTCAGAAAAAATCTGTACAGCTGAGAGATATGGCTGTACAAATGCTGTCATTCTGTTACTGCAACATATTTGCACAGAGGTCAACTTCATGAGAGGACAAATAACCAGTTATAGGGGCATATATGACATAGATGTCACATGGGAATATGTTTGAATGTAACACCCTCAACCTCTTAGAGCAAAATATGTAGACAAAGCCATAAAAACGGGGGGGGGGGGGGCAAAGGGCCAAAACAGGAATAGATTGTCAATATTCCACATCCAAACTTATGAAGTTGATAGAATATATAAGCTGTACATTAGTATGAACTTTCTGAAGAGCATGCACTTTGAACCTCAAATGTCAGTCATCCATTGCTGACTGCACTCTGCAATGACATGTCATTGATTTGCCAGGGAAACATGTTTTGAGGAAACGATCACAAATATGAGACAAAAATGAACATTCTGCACAGATCAGGGCAGCTGAGATGCATGCACCAAAAATGTATGTAATATTGAATCACAGCAGTCCAGAGATCATCCCAGTGATATGGCAGAAAGCCACATATTCTATAAGGAAAACATCTGGACATCCTGGGAATATCTGGACAGTTGAGAGTTATGACTGTGAAGTATATGGTTCAAACACAGTACAGGAGAGTGTACCTACAGTGCAGAGTATTGTGATATCCCATTCCTGCCATTCTGTACTGAAGCTGAGTTAATGATCTGTAATAGGACATGGAACTGCCATGTAAAACGATCACACAAGGAAAGTGTGTGTATTGAATAGGAACACACAAATGAATTGTAGGAATGAACACATGGAAAGAGTACAGGTGAAACACCCACATGTACAACAGAGGAGGGCATGTCAATGGAAGATGGTTGTAGCAGCAACACGAAGCACATATCTATATGGTACAGTGTGGACTGTACAGTGAAAATGTGTTGTCTGTCACTGTCACAAAAGGTAATATAACAATGGGGAGGGTGTGAGTGTGTGAGATAAGCATCCTTACATGAATAATGCAGAGGACATCTATCAGGGATCTAGCACACAGTTGAGATAGGGTCCATATTAGGAAGCTGTGCATAATGATACACCTGAATATGAGTGCACTCTCAGCAGAGCTCTCCAGCATGGTGGCTACAGTGAAAGGCTCATTGCAAACATTAGAAGAACCAGCCACAATCATGGACAATATCTGAATAATACCACAACTAATTCCGTGCCTCTGACATAACATATGCGATGTGGAGTGATAACAGATGAGCTTGCATACACACTGGACAACTATTATGATACATCCACACTCTATGAGAGTAACCACCCACATTGTCGTGGTACTGTAATATCTTCAGGAGGTGTTAGGAGGGACACTGCTATACCTGTATGTGACAGTATAGGCACTACAGGCTAGTTGCCTTGTGTGCATGGCATATACCAGTGGCACACACAGACAACCCTCTCCTCCTCCCAACAAATTCCAACACATGTGAGAGATGCAACCATATAGCCAAACTGGAGGCTACGCTCTCTCAACTCAGTACTGGCGTAACCAGTCAGCAGGAGAAGGAAACCACACTCACTACAATTCCAGTCTCACATAGACCTACCACGACAGCAAACCAAACACATAAACACACAAAAACATACTTGGAGGCTCTAAATAAAAATCTGCCTAAGCAGCAGAGACCTCCAAAGCAGACACCCAAGCAACCCAAAACAAAACATGTGCAACACATAAATCACAAAGCCAGTGTGCCGAACAGTCACAGCCCTTAAGGCTAAACAACACACCTGATACACTTGTAATAGGTGACTCTATCATCAGGCACACTGACGCCCCGCTCACCAGGCTGAACAAGGAGAAGGTCACGGTGAGCTGCCTGTCGATCCGCCACATAACACAAGCACTTAGGTCACTCCAAGGCAAGTACAAATATGACTCAGTCATTGTCCATGCTGGTGTGAATGACCTGAGACGCACTCCCCTGGACCACATGAAAAGAGACATAGAGGAGCTCTGTGAGCATGTAGCCCAGGCCGGTATGACCCTGACCTTGAGTAGCATCTTACCCTCACCAAGAATGATGCCACAGTATGAAGACAAGATTATCAATTTCAACAATTGGCTTAAGTACTGGTGTCATTCATAGGGGATCCAATGCCTGTCAGCCTGGGATGACATGCTCGACAAGCCACAATGCTTCACTAGGGACGGCTTGCACCTGTCACCCCTGGGCTTTCGGATATTGGCAAAGGCTCTTGCTACCCCCATAGTGCCTTTTTTAGGCATGGCTCAAAAGACAAACCCACCTCCATAGGTATCACAAGGGATAAGAAACTAAGAGTAATGCTACTCAACGCCAGAAGTCTAAACCTCAAGATGCACAAACTCTCCTTAGCATGGAGAACATCGATATCTGTGCAGTAACAGAAACCTGGTTCAAGGCTCTCGAGAGCACCCCAGCACTACCAGGTTATACCTCATACCATGCAAACTTGGACCGAACCACAAAAGGAGGGGAGTCTCAATATTCACCAAAGATACCCACACCTCCAGGTTGGTGGCACAGCATGAAGCATCAGAGACTATCCATGTGCAACTAACAGTGGGTAAAACTGCCTTCCAGTTTGTAGCCTGCTACAGACCACCCTCCCAAACCCAGGAAACCCACTCGGCCTTCCTGAGAACACTGGAAAATATGAAGATCTCTCCAAACACCATTATATTGGGTGACTTCAACTACCCAACCATAGACTGGGAGCATTACTCTAGCTCCAACACAAGGTTCCTAGAATTTATAAACTCAAATGCTATGGAACAACTTGTTACCACTCCCATAAGAGGGGAAAACATACTGGACCTGATCATCACCAACATGGGGACTCTATGCTCCAGACCAGAAGTGTATCCCTCACTGGTAAGATCAGACCATAAACTAATCTCACTGGATATTCACATCCCGACCCCACCCCATGCCCAGAAAACCACAGTGAAAAACTTCTCTAAAGCAAATTTCACACTCCTCAAAACCGAGGTGGAATCCTTCAAAGCCCCGGCCTGTGGATATGCCCAGACCACAAAATCCTTTATAAACGCATTCTATGAACACCTTCAGGAATGCATGGATCATGCAATCCCATATAAAACCAAGACCCAATCCTCCAAAGGTAGACGTCCTGTCTGGTGGACCCCAGCCATAAACAAACTATACAATAGAAGGAGGAAGCTACTACATGACAGAGCAAAATCCCAAAAAGGGAAGGCATATCTGATCAGTATTAGCAAAAAACTACGGGCACTCATAAAATCGTCTAAGGCCAGCTTCGAGAGAAAAATTGCACAGGACACTAAGGATAATCACAAGGCTTTCTTTAGTTATGTTAGGAACCTGGGTGGGAATTCCCAGATATGCTCAGAATTAGTCCAAAATGACAAAAAATACACCGAACCCACAGACATTGCCATTATCCTAGCTGGCAGGTTCAGCGCAAACCCCCCCCCCCTTCCCACCAAAAGGGCTAATATCTATCCCAGCACAGTGCTGCCCCCCTGACATCTCAGATGATCAGATAAGAGCTGCCCTCTCCAAAGAAAGAAACACAGCATCAATGGGACCAGACGGTGTCCCGGGCTGCGTCCTACATGAACTCCAAGAAGAGCTAAACCCAAACCTAAAACTACTGTTCAATCTCAGCCTTACTACAGGATATGTACCCAAAGAGTGGTGTACAGCAACAGTGGTCCCTCTCCACAAAGGTGGTGCCTCAACGGATCCTGGAAATTATCACCCCATAAGTCTCACTAGCTTAGTCTGCAAAGCTATGGAAAGGATCATCATGGACCTTATAAATAAAGATATTGGGGACCTACAGACACTGGATCCTACCCAGTTCGGCTTTGTTAAGGGCAGATCCTGCCTCTTAAACCTGGTCGATTTCTTTGAAACAGTCACCAAGGCAATTGACAAGGGGAAGGTGGTCCACACAGCCTACCTGGACCTAAGCCTTCGATACAATACCCTACGCATTATAGATAAGCTCACCAGCTTAAATATAAACCCCTATGTCACTAGATGGGTTGCAAACTGGCTCAAGGACAGAACCCACATGGTTAGAATAGCTGGAGCCATGTCAGACTCCAAACCAGTTACAAGTGGCGTCCCACAAGGCTCAGTCTTGGGACCTCTCTTGTTCGGTATATATTTCTCGGAGGTACAGGCCAAAATGGAAGGACTGTGGCTGACCAAGTTCGCAGATGACTGCAAACTGGGCGCCATAATAGACTCTCCAGCTGACACAAGCATCCTCCAAAAGGGCCTCATAGAAATAGACAACTGGTGCCAGAGCCATGGCCTCAAGCTAAACACCAAAAAGTGTATAGTCATCCCCTTTGGCAAAAACAAAGTGCCCACAAATTACCACATAGGTGGTAATCCATTAAGTACAGAAGAAGTAATTAGGGACCTGGGGACCCAAGTTGATAGCAATCTCTCATTTGACAACCACGTGGCCAAAGTGGTTAGAAAAACATTTTATATAGCCCACCTAATCATGAAGGGATTCACATCTAGATCAGGGGAGGTCATCATGCCTCTTTACTCATCCCTCATCAGGCCCATAATTGAGTACAATGCCCTTTTGGGATGTACCTTACCAGACACCTGCAGCAACTGGAAAGACCCCAAAAGTACCTCACCAAGAAGATCAAGGGCTCAAACAGATGCCGTATGCTGCCGGTTAAAGAAACTCCAGCTCTACTCAGTGGCATACCGCCTGCTCAGAGGCGATCTGTGCCTAAGCCATGTCCAACCCGGAATTAATGGACATGCTGCACCTCAGAAAATCCAAATCCCATCGAGCTATGGACTTAAACCTCAGCACTGAAATAAATAGGACATGCTGGAGGACAGATTCATAACCCAGAGGCTCCCTTCACTCTGGAATAAAATCCCAGTCCAGGTTAGGCAGAGTCCCTCATTGACTCTCTTCAAGAGGAATCTTGATGAGTGGATGGGAGATCGTAGGTTTACTCCAGGTATCACTTCTGTGTCACTGTTAGATAGAGGCACAGTATACTAACCTCGAAAAAGGGCATAGCAAAATTAATTTAAAATGGGTGGCGAAAGCCATACACACTCTGGCTAGGCTTATAAATGCCCTAGGGCAGATAGCCTAGTATGAACCTATGAACCTATGAACAATTTACACTGTCACAAATGATATGCATCCCATTAATGTTGTCAAACACCTATGTATGCAATGTGTGCATAAGGTGAACAGGTAGCACACATGCATTTGGTGTAACAACTTGATTGGTGTTCCACACCATCAGACAGTCATGCATATTTCCCAGAAAGAATACCTAGGTATGGCCAATAAGCTGCATGATAGCACACTATGACAAAGGTGGCACACTTCAGTTACACATCACTGGAACATGTGCAAGGAGGTACATGGAGAAGAACAAAATCTAGGAAAATTAGGATTTTTGCTTGAAAATGTTTACACAGATTTTCTATACCCCAAGTAGACTCCAGAGAATTTTTCCTCAGGTAGACAGCAAACGTTGGAGGTGAGATGGGGAAGAAATTGGTACTTAGGAACATATTTTCTGGGAGTGTGGTGAGTTGATGTACTTTAAGGATTCCCTGTGGGATGCACTGTCGGACATGCTGGGTGGGCATATTGGTGTGATGAGAGGATGATTTTTCTGAGTTATGATACTGAATTGGAATTGCCTAGACATGGTAAGGCCTTGCTGTGTCTAATTATGGTGGCTGCAAAAAAAGCAATTACTAGAAAATGGAAATCAAACTGTAAACCAACTACGTTAGAAGTAGTGAATAACTGTAACAGAGATAAAACAACTGGAAATTAGATCTTTAGAAAAGGGTTGGATCAAACTACATAGGAAAAATGGGTGTTGTGGGAATAATACATACAGGGGAGGAATGGGTTTAAAAGAAGGCAAGACTTAAATGAGTTATGTAATGTTTGACTGAAAATGATTGGGTAGATCATAAGTGATGTATAACATTGGCAAATGGGAGTGTGTCAGTATGGTTTGTGATGTAAAATGTTTGCAACTAGGATTGTGTCTGTGTGGTTTGATTTCATTTATATAAATGTATGATTGCTTATGCTGTAAGTGATGGTTTAATAAAGATGTTTCTTGTTTAAAAGGGGGGCAGGAACTGAATAATTTTTGTAATGTTGCTTAAGTTATATGATATATAGCAATATATGTGAAGTATAATGTTTGTTAATGTTAATTTGTTAATACAGTTTGATTACTTTTGTATAAATGTAAATTTGCCTGTGTCACAAGTGATAATTAAAAAAAAAAAAAAAAGGACATCAAGATTAAATAAGTTCCTCCTCCTCTCACCCATAGTCCAAAGGAGAAGGAGTTTGAGTTCTGTTTTAATTCTGATTCGTCATCAGAATCCGACTTATCGTCAGATGAATCTTGTTCTCCAGGCCTTTTAGGGGGAGTACAGGACCAAGGAGGAGCAGGCACTGAAACCCCTTGAGGAGGCTTTAATGACATTAAAGCACTAAACAGCCCCTGCATGAAGGCCTGCCACTCACATTGTGGATTCCCTAGGTGCCAAAGAAACATGTTTACCTTTTTTTTTCTTTTTTAAGGGAACGTCTCCACAAAAAACTGAAAAAGCTCAAACCCAGGACGACAGTCAAGAACAGTAGTATGAACTTCTTCCCCAACTAAAAACTGTGGAACTTCCCTAGACCCCCTCGGAAAAAATCAACCATGGTTCCCCATGAACTTCTGAGATGGATGCCTGCAAAGCCTCTTTGGACGTGCTGCCAGCCAGAGCCTCATAGGCCTCCAACATGGTCATGGCAAGGAAATCTGACAACACAGCCTCCAGGTTTGGAATGAACTCAGGAGAAACACCTTGCAGAGGCTGGATAGTGGAAGAGTCCAGTCATATCCTTTTTCACCTTTTCTTCCCTAATGGCTGACCCTCAGTGCAGGAGATTCCTTCCATTGTATCTTTAGCAAGAAGCTTAAGATGCTGGTTCTCAAGATGCAAGGAGAGGGAAGACAGTCTACTGTGAAAGGATTTTGGGATGAATGCCTAACAAATAGAACAAGTCTTAAGGTCATGAGAAGCTCCTAGGGAAAAACAACACCTATCCTGTTGGTCTTTATGAGCAATCTGTCTCCCACACTGGCATTTACCCTTCCTGGATGACATTAACCCCAAGGAGCACAAAAAAGCAAGAAAAAACAAAATCCCCAATGGGTCACTTATCTGCAACTGCAAAGAAGTCAAACAGGTGCAGGTAGTCTCTAAAGAATGAAAATGCGTTCAATGGCACAAAACAGACGCAGGTAAGCAGACCGATGGTGAAAAGATATGTTCAGACTGGTGGCAAAGACGTTCTGTTTTTTGTAGGCCTGAACATCACCTTTATGTCTTATGCTGTGCAAGGAGCATTTGGGTGACATTTGGTGTACCTTTAAAGCAACAGGAGACTTTGGTAGACTGGCCGGACGTCAACCTTCCACGGCAGGGAATCCCATATGTTAGAATACTGCAGCAGTGAATGTAAAGACATCCACAGTTACATTTTTGTCATATTCCATGTTGGAGTAAATGACTTGAGACGTACCTCACGGAACTATATGAAGTGAGATATGACTGACCTCTCCAATTATGTGTCCCAGACAGCAGCATTCTATCTTCACCCAGAATGATGTCTCAATACAAACAAAAGAATTATCAACTTCAACAATTGGTTTAGCTACTGGTGTCAATCCAGTAATTGTCAGGCTGGGGTGATATGGTTGACAGACCACTGCTTTGCCAGAGATGGTCTTCATCTGTCACCTCTTGCCTTTTGGTTACTGGCCAATGTACTTGCCTCCCCATAGTGACTTTTATAGACAACGTCATAAGAACAAACTTCCTGACATAAAAATATCCTCAAAAGACAAACTCAGGATTATGTTGCTTAATGCTAGGAATCTAAATCACAAACTACACTCATTGGAGGCACTTCTTACTTGGAAGATGTCAATGTTTGTGCAGCCACAGGGACATGGTTTAGGGCCACAGAGAGTACGCCAGCCATGAAAGGCTATAATGCCTTCTACATGTTCAGGCAGCAAAACGAATGTGAAAGAACCAAAGGAGGAGGTGTATCAATTTTCATAAAAGACAAGTACACCTCAAGAGTGGTTCAGCAGTATGACTCCCTAGAGTTACTCCAAGTCCAACTAACTGTAGGAGAACGCCCCCTCCATGTCATTGTTAGCTGCAGGTCCACCAACATAAACCATGAAAACTAGACAATGCCTTCCTGGACCTATTCGACTCACTCATAATACAGCCAAACACCTTAGGCATGGTTAACTTTAACTCTCTTTCCAATGATTGGGATACATATATAAGCTCAAACATGCTCATCCTAAGGTTCTTGCACTTTGTAAACATGAATGCTCTGGAACAGTTAGTCTGCACCCCCACAAGGGCCTCAAATGTCCTTGACCTAGTACTTACCAACATGGGAGATCGCTGCACCACCCCATTTATGAGGCCCTCCCTGGTAATGTCTGATTGTAAATCAGTCACGTTCAATGTAACAATCATACCTGAGAACCCCCACCCCCCCACCCCCAGGATCCAAAAGGTGGAAAAAATCTCTGCAAAGCAAACTATAGCTTCCTAAATGATTGTATATATAGTTTCAAACCTACTGCCACCACTGACAGTAAAGACTTCTATATGGAGGTGTACACAAATGGCCTGTATAAACACCTTTACAAGTGTATAGACTTAACTGTACCAGAACGGATCAAAACTTGCTCATGAAAAAAGCTGCCCTGGGGACCATCTAGCATAAATAGAAAGAAACTGATGTCTGGAAATAAGAAGGAACAGTCTCAGCAAAAGACCACCCTCTATAGCTTGAACAAGCAAAGAAGACATCTTGTAAAGTCCTCTAAAGTTAATTACTAAACTAAATTAACATCCATAGCTATGGATAATCACAAGGCATTCTTTAGCTCTGTCTATAATGTAAAAAGGAAGGCCTGGCTTTGCACCAAATTCAGAGTGGACAGTACCACTCATACTGAACCTGAAAACAGTTAACCTGCTAGCAGACAGGTTTTGCAACAATTTAACACCCCTATATCCACCGATCCTACCCCCACAGCATTCCTGTCAACAGTTCTCTACCTATTATCTCCAAATAAATCCACTCATCAGTGCCAAAAACACAGCCTCTATGGGACTAGATAACATCCCAGGCTGGTTACTAAACAGTCTAAAGCAAGAGTTACCAGAACCACTGGGTGCTGTCTTCAACCACATTCTAAGTGCTGGATTTCTCCTGGCAGAGGGGAAAACAGCAACCATAATACCCTTGCACAGAGGGGGTCCCTCAACTGACTCAGAAAAACTATACACCCATAATCCTGACCATTCCTGTCTGCAAGGCCATGGAAAGAATCATCTTGGATCTTATCAACAAGGACATTGGTGACCTTCAAACTCTTTACCCAATCCACTATGGCATCATCAAGGGCAGATCATGCCTGTTAAACCTAATGGAATTCTTCAAAAGTGTCACCAAAGCCCTGGATTAAGGCAAATAAGTACATACTCCCTATCTTGACTTGCTCAAGGGTTTTGACACAATCCCCGACTGAGGCATCATTGCAGAACTCACCCACCTGGGAATTAACACATATGTCATGAGATGGGTAGCCAACTGGCTTAACAACAGAATGTATACAGTCATAGGTGGGAAGTCCACCTCTACCAGCATACCTGTTGCCAGTGGTGTCCCACAAAGGCCTGTGCTGGGCCCCCAACTGTTTGGAATGTATTCCTCAGAAAAGTGGGGAATAAAGATGGCAAGTTCACTGGCAATGGCAAACTAGAAACAATCACTGAAACCCCAAACAATGTTAACATACTACAAAATGTGTCACAAAACATAGGTTCATAGGTTCATAGGTAGATACTAGGCTATCTGCCCTATAGCATTTATAAGATTAGCCAGAGTGCATTTGGCTTCTGCCTCCCTATTAGATTAGCCTACTGTGCCTCTGTAAAGTAGGTCACAGAAGGTGCCCTTTTAAGATTAGTTTACTGTACCTCTGTCTAGCAGGGACACATGAGAGATTCCAGGGGTGAATTTGCGATTTCCCATCCAAGCGTCCAAATTTCGCTTGAAGAGAGTCAGCGAGGGGCTATGTCTAACATGAATTGGGATTCTATTCCAGAGTGATGGGAGCCTCTGGGAAATTAATCTGTCCCTCCAGCATGTTCTATTTATTTTTGTGCTGAGGTTTAGGTCCCTGGAGCGTGTAGCTCTAAGGGACTTGGATTTTTTGAGGTGGAGCATGTCCATTAATTCTGGGTTTGACATGGCTTTGTACGTCAGTCATAGATCGCCTTTGAGTAGGCGGTAAGCAACTGAGTAGAGCTGGAGTTTCTTTAGTCGAGCTGCATAGGACATCTTTTTGCAGCCCATGATCCTCTTGGTGAGGTACTTTTGGGGTCTCTCCAGTTGCTGCAGGTGTTGGGTAAGGTACATCCCAAAAAGGGCATTGTATTCAATTATGGGCCTGATGAGTAATGAGTAGAGGGGCACAATGACCTCTCTTGATCTAGATGTGAACCCTTTCGTGATAAGGTGGGCTATATAGAAGGTCTTTCTAACCACTTTGGCAATGTGATTATCAAAGAAGAGATTACTATCTACGTTGGTCCCCAAATCTCTAATTACTTCTTCTGTACTTAATGGATTACCACCTATGTGGTAATTTGTGGGCACCTTGTTTTTCCCAAAGGGGATGACTATGCACTTTTTAGCATTTAGCTTGAGGCCGTGGCTCTGGCACCAAGCATCCATCTCTGTGAGACCCTTTTGGAGGATGCTTGTGTCAGCTGGAGATTTGATTATGGCCCCCAGTTTGCAGTCATCTGCAAACTTTGTCAGCCATAATCCCCCCGTGTTAGCCTGAACCTCAGAAAAGTATATACCAAACAAGAGAGGTCCCAGAACTGAGCCCTGTGGGATGCCACTTGTAACTGGTTTGGATTCGGACATGGCACCTGCGATTCTGACCATGTGGGTTCTATCTCTGAGACAGTTTGCTACCCATCTTGTGATATAGGGGTTGATATTTAAGCTGGTAAGCTTATTTATGATGCCTGAGTGGGGTATTGTGTCAAAGGCTTTTGCGAGGTCCAGGTAGGCTGTGTGGACTACCTTGCCCTCATCTATGGCTTTGGTAACTGTTTCAAAGAAATCAACTAGGTTTAAGAGGCAAGATCTGCCCTTAACAAAGCCGAATTGGGTAGGGTCCAGTGTCTGGAGGCTCCCAATGTCTTTGTTTATGAGTTCCATGATAATATGCTCCATAGCTTTACAGACCAGACTAGTCAGGCTTATGGGGCGATAGTTTCAGGGGTCCGTTGTGGGACCACTGTAGCTGTATGCCATTCTTTGGGTACATATCCTGTAGTAAGGCTAAGTTTGAACAGTGACTTAATGTGAGGGTTCAGTTCTTCTTGGAGCTAATGTAAGACACAGCCTGGGACACCGTCCACACATCCAACAGACCAAACAATGTTGTAGGAAGTCACGACTTCAGTACTGTTTAAAAGTTGAAATATCTTTTATTCATGAGGTAAGCGCTTTCATGGTGTCACCACCACTTCTTCAGACCATAACACAGAACAGCATTTCACAAGATATATATATATATATATATATATATATATATATATATATATATATATATATATATATATATATATATATATATACTCTCCAATTAATTCAAATAGACCAATAACAAGCTTCAATGCATTTGACTTTCTTAAAGACATACAAACACTAAATTGCCATATTACAATATTCTATAAGTAAAATCACTTGAATGTTACTTCATTCATCACTACACAAGTTAAAGACAAGAAAATTTCCTTTCATAAAAGCTAAAAAATACATAAAATTACATCTAATAAAAAATGCATGAAGAATATACCTAGCAAAATATATATATAGTGTTATATCAAAAGACCATTTATTTCTCACACTGCTTAATGAAGCATAAAATAAAACTACTTAAAAATTCCCTTTTCTTCTGATATAACACTATAAAATATATTCCAACTTTTAAACAGTACTGAAGTTGTGACTTCCTACAATATTGTTTGGTCTGTTGGATGTTTTGTGACATATTTTTGAACTGTTTTACCAACAGCTCATTTATCCTTGCTGCATCTTGTTTGGTGTTATACTACAAAATGTGCTTACATGCATAAATGATTGTTGCCAAAGCCACAGACTTAAAGGTAACCCAAAATAATGCACTATTATTGCTTTTGGCAAAGGAGAAGTCCATGCAAATTACACTATTAATAATACCCCCTATGTTCTAACCCAGTGGTGAGAGATATGGGAATGCAGGTTGATGATATTCTCACCTTTAATAATAAAAAAACAGATGCTCCAAAGGACCAGGACTCATCTTGGCAAGTCAAAACGTATTTATTTATTCATTATTTGTTTGAACATTGGCTGCGTTTTTGATTTTTTAATAAAGTTTTGAGTTGCCGAGTCGAGTCCTGGTGCTTTTTTGTTATTATTGGATTTTTTACTGGAATTGTATACCTCCATTTTTTTCTTCTTGATATCCTCACCTTTGTTGATCATGAGTTTACAGTTGTAATGAATACCCTTTGTGCTGCACACCTCATAAATGACGACACAGCGTCCAAGATTAAGGGTGTTATAAGTCCACTGTACTCATCCCTCATCAGACCAATAAAAGAGCATGATGCTCCCTTTTTCATGTACAGGATCAAACACCTGCAGCAGCTGGAGAGACCTCATAGGTTTCTCACTAAGAAAATCCAGTGCCTCCATGACATGAACATGACCTACACGGAAAGACTGAAAGCCCTGTCATTGTACTCTGTATCCTACAGGCTGCTGAGAGGCGACTTGTGGCTGGCCTACAGAGTAGTCTTGAACCCTGCCTTAAAGGAAATGCTGCATCTCCCCAAATCACATATAACAAGACTCACTCACTCTAGGGACCTTAACCTAGCCTGCGACATCAACAGGACATGCTGGAGAGACAGATATGTCTCCCAGAGATTGCTATTCCTATGCAACAAACTCCCAATTCCTGTGAAACTGTGCTCCTCAGTGACCCTATTTAAGGGTAACTGACAAATGCATGGGAAATCGTAGATGTACCCTAGGGGTTTTACCTATGTCACTCTTAGACATGGTCAACCAGTGTTGATCATGGATTTTCAAGTATGAACTATATATCTTGGTCTATAAGGGAACAGTGTTACAACTTGTATAGGCTTGACAAGGCCCTAGGGCCATTAGCCTAATAAACTCATATGAACCTATGAACCTAGAGCCATTATGGTAGTAGCCTCATATGAATGCATGAAGCTATGAACCTATGCTGGCCTGCCAACATCTTGTCACACACATGGACTGCTGATGTAATGTACTATAAGTTCAGCTGCAGTCTTGCAAAAGTGAAAATTGTGCCATGGTGGTTGCGTTAAGTGCTGTGTTCTGTAGTCTGTGTACTTAGGTAGGATTTCTATTCTCATTGCAGTCAGCTGTGTGTGTGTGTGTGTGTGTGTGTGTGTGTGTGTGTGTGTGTGTGTGTGTGTGTGTGTGTGTGTGTGCATGTATGTGTGTGTGTGTGTGTGTGTGTGTGTGTGTGTGTGTGTGTGTGTGTGTGTGTGTGTGCATGTGTTTGTGCTCTTGCTTGATATTAGAGAAAGCCTTTTATTGCAGCATGTGGAACACTGTTATTACCATAGTCTGAAATGGACACTGCTGATGCCATCAGCTATATCAGATGTCTAGATATGCAGTCATCCCACCAGGGCATGGTCAGACACTTGCCTGGAGGCCAGGCAGACATCACCTTGTCCTATACCAGACAGATGACAGTGACTTAGCTTTTAATGTATCCACAGACATCATGGCATTATTTGTAGGCCCTGTGGTCTTTACAGCTGCTGCATTTGTCTGTAGAGGTACATACAAAAGAGAGCATTGTACTGTATTACTGTTCTGATGAGACAGTGCTGTTATACAATCCTAAGATCTGAATATGATGGTATGACTTATGATGTGCATCTTACGTTTTTCCTGGAAGAACATTAGAGAAAGAAGTTAGAAAGTAATGATACACACTGCAGTTTCTGACATCAATACTCTTACACAAGCATTCATTATAAAGTTGTGAAAGTTTTATGGTATCAACTCTCTAACTTTCAAAGGCCAATATAAATCAGAGGTTCAATGACCAGTTCAACAACACAAATGCAGATATACTAAGCATGAAGTTAGCTATGCACCCTGAGCATCAGTCACTGCTATTGTAGTCCTGAATCTAAAAGACAGAAAATAGGGATATGGCACAGTTATCATCACTTGTACAGGGTATTGTGGGGAGGCAGGTCAGGAAGCCTAGGCTGACACAGAAGGTCAGTGAGTATGTGGGAGTAGGAAGGAGAAGGCAGACATTGGAATAAAACAACAAACAGCCAGTGAGACAAACGGCATAACTGTTGTGTGTGTGTGTGTGTCTGTAGGGGTCCTCCAGGTGAAACTGGTGTGTGAGTGCCTATATGAACACAGCCAAGCTCTGTGCTAGCTGTATGTCTTGGTCTGTTGGACAGGTGTGAGTCATGCATGGTAGAGGTGGCAGTTCATTGTTGTCATTCCCGACCATGAGAACTGGCTCTGCCACATTCATGCCCATGGTCCAGATGCAGTGCTGCTACCTGAACTTGAATGATGTCTGCCGGATGAGCTCCCAACAAGGGGACACTGTGGGCCATGGCCCCATCACCTGCCTCATCTGGGTATGGATAACAGACTCATTGACAGAACAGACGAACAGCTGCCACTAAGGGACCATGATCAGTTACTGCCACATTGTCTGACAGCAAATGATGTAACTGACCTGTGGACACGAGGATGCTGTTCTCCTCCCAGCAGGTATTCCATCACAGACACTGCTCATTCCATGACAGACACCACTTGGTCCATCACAGACACCCCTCATTCCAACGTGTCATTCATCCAATCCAGTGAATAGGCAATATGGTGGAGGCAGTCACACATGTCAGACTGTGCCACATCCAGACCCTTGAGCATTTGTCTAGAGCACCTGTAGGAACATGCCTGTGCCTCCATGATGGCCCTAAAGATATGTTGAGTGCCAAGGGAGGTGACAGCTGCACCAGGTGGAAGAGAGACAGCAGACACCCTCCAAGCACCCCTATCAATCCTCCTGTGTGGCACCTCATCCACACTTTGGCTATAGACAGATTCAACAAGCACTGAAGCCACACTAGCCACACTTCCCTGATCAATATCCTCACCCTCCACCTGTCCAATATGTGTGGCCTCAGTGGACTGGGTAGGTGAAGGCCTAATGGCTGTGTCCAATGGAAATGCAGGGGATGGTTTTATGTCAACCTCTGTGTCAAATTCAACCTCTGCACCCTCTCTGACTGTGCCCCAGTTTGACCACCAACATCATCATCATCAGCAGCGGATCCACTGACATCAGGTGGCACAGAGCCCACACTCCCACTCTCATTATCACCTGTGATAAAAAGTATGAAACACAGGAATACATTAATACCTGCACTGCTATACAGAAAATACAGCAATACACACAACAAGCCTAAGATCAAAATCACAAATGACACTATTTCTTTCAATTGCTCAGCACTATTGACATAAAAATATTTGGCTTGCCATCTGCAGACGATGTACTGCACTGTACTCCTGACAGTACTGGAAGAAGTTAAGTAAGAGGTAAGGATAACATCATCACAATTAACAGTAACACAGGGGGTAGGTAATACATTTATCACTGTATATGTGCATTGACAGTAGTTGAACAAGAATGTGGCTGACAACTGCAAAATAAGCTTATAACTGTAGCAATCTTCAATCCCCTCGCCCCCAACATCAAGAAATATTGATACAGAATTAACTTATTCATTTCAACTGTTTTACTTCACAACAGTATTCAATTGTTGAGATATCAAAGCTTACCTGGAAGCTCTTCCTGGGACATGCTTGCTCTCTCAGAAGGTGTCGGGTGTTGCAACTGATATCCAGGACATGCTGTACTGTACTCTCCTGGGAGCCATCTGGCTCTCTTACACTGGCCAGGTACTCTTTGGGGGTTAGTGGTGGTTCCCTAGCAGGCCCTATGCCAATAAACATTTGGTCATGGACCACTGCAGCTGCTTGCCTCCTAGCACATGTTATCTTGTTAGTGCCCCTATGGCACGACTGTTCATATGTTCTGCTGTGGCCACCCAGGACACTGACATCATGAACAATCTGTTGCCATATTTGTATCCTATGGGACATATCTCCCTGTTCCCTTTCCAGGAGAAAAGCAGCATGTTGCCAAAACCCAGCGACTATTACTTGATTTTGGGCATCAATGAAGGGGGGGGGGTCTCCCTAGATTGACACACCTGAGTGACATACTTGTAGGTGTCCTAAAAAACAGCAGAAGTATAATACACATAAGTATCATATAAATACAAAATAACTGTTTCCAGATAAAACAGAAAAGGTAGCCAGTCAGTACTACCCAATGGAGAAACATAAAGCGATGTGAAATACTAACAACAAGCAGGATGTAAAACAAGGAGAGTGACAACAGCAACATATCCTTGTTTGCGACAGAATAGTAAGTTATCCTTTGCTCCTTCCAAAAGAACAGTCCATTCTTGTTTGTGCCATAACAGTAAATCATCCTTGTCCCCCCACAAAAGAACAGGCAAATGACCCATTTTGCTAACAAAACCTCTTTGAAATGCTAAAAGTGCTATCAAAGGGCCTGTCTATCACACATTTGTACATATTTATCACACAGCATTCCATTTTCATATATTGTCAATCAAGTGTACCTCTGAAATATCTTAACAGAAGTCCTATGCCGTCAGTACACTCCTAACTAATGCATACAGATAAAAGTGTAAAAGCCTTTGCTTCACACTATTCTTAAATACATTCCAGCATATGCAGTATGTAAGTGACAAAAGGGATCATACCTGCTGAAGTTCAATACTTCTCTGTACAGACATATCCTGAAGAAAAGGTGTTTTTGCAGTCTTTCAAACATATACAGCTCTCCTCACCATCAGTTTGGCAAGCTACCTTTTTATAATGGTGAAGATTATTAATGGATTGCATCTTTATTTGTCTGTGTTTCATAGATGCAAATTACAGCATAACTAGCCCAATACAGTGGCGCTATTCGACAAGCAATAAAGCATCCTTGTAGACTCCATGCTGGTTTTTCCAGTGAATGTCAAAACTTTTGGAGTACAGACACTGAAAGTCTACACAGACAAAATATTATGGGTTGCTGCTGTTTTAATTCATTTGTATGTGCTAGAGACTGAAGCCAATGCTATTGCTGCTGCCAATAGGCCTAGGCTGAGGAGGAGAGTTTTCAAGCCACTTTTAACTTATTACAACCTACATGACATGGAAATTGTAGAGTGCTACAGGGAGGACAGGGAAATGCTACAGGAACTCTGCAACTTTTGGCGCCCTCAACTCACAGCCAGAGACAACTGAGGGGAACCCATCCCAGTGGAGACTAAGGTATGCATAGCCCGTAGAATATTAGCTACAGGTATCTTTCAGAGACCAACAGGGGATGTGCTGGGGGTGTCACAAGCACTGGATGCTATGCTCCAACATCCCAGTGCGTACATATATTTCCCCATAGTTCTGAGCAGAGGGCCAGAAATATATAACAGTTCTACCAGGTAGTGCACTACCCTGCAGTACTGGGTGCCATAGATTGCACTCATGTAAAAATGAATCCACCACCTGGGGAACAGGATAGGCTCTACATTAACAGAAAGGGCTACCACTCTATCAACTGCCAAGCCATGTGTAATGCCAAGACAATCATCTTGAATGTGTGTGCTTGCAACCTTGGCAGTTACCATGACTCACATACCATATACCTGGTACACCGCCCATCTGTAACAGATGTTTGCTAGGGAGATATCCCTCAGGGTCATCTACTAGGGGATGCAGGCTATGCACTGAAGGCATGGCTGATGACACCCATCGGAAATGCATACCCACCCACAGAAGAATGCCATAATGATGCACATGCTCAAACTAGAAATGTCATAAAGTGTGTGTTTGGCCTGCTGAAGTGATGGTTCCAGTGCCTAGATACATCTGAGGGAATACTGCTGTACAATCCAAAGACATGTACAGATATCTTCACTGTATGTGCCATGCTATACAACATCATCCTGAGGAAACAGCTGCAGCAGGATCAGCATGGAAAGAGGCACACATCCAACCACCAATGCCAAGGTCATCACAGCCACAGGCAGATGAGGAGTCAGAGAGGGAACCACCAGCTGATGTGGATGTAGGCAGACATAGGCATGCTCAGTATGTCCTTGCATTGGCTAAGAGACAATGCATAGCAAACTCATTCATCACCTAGGGGCCTAAAACTTTCCTCCTACTCACATACATATAGTAACATTGATGCCAGGCAGCTCACACACCTTTACCTCCCCATGTATTGCCTGTGTACTACTTGCATCAGACAGAGTCAGCCCTTGTCTAACACTGTGGCAACTGCTGCATTTACAAGGTAAGTCCTGAACCTGGAGTGTATTTTTACAGTAAGCAATTCAAAGGTGACAGATTTGTACAAACATTACCATAACATGTGACAGCAGGGACTTACTTGACTTATATGTGTCCATTAGTAAGTAGCAGGCCTCAGGCATCAAAGATTCACATAGTCATACCTCTCAAAAGTATTGATGATCACTGCATGCCCTCAGTTTAGCATTATACATTTGTACTAGAAAATCATGGAAGAGAGAAGTTAAAAAGTAATGATACACACTGCAATTTCTGACTTCACAACCCTCACATGATCAAACAACAGGCAGGATACAAAACAAGAGCATAACAAGAGCAACATATCCTTGTTTGTGCCATAACAGCAACTCATCTTTGCTTGCACTAAAACAATAGTCTATGCTTGTATGTGCCATAACAGTAATTCAGCCTTGTTCCCCCCAAGAGAACACTTGTGCCCCCCCAAAGAAAGAACATTCTATACTTGTTTATCCCATCCAACCTGGCCTTCAGTTGTTGGCAAATGCATATCATATTATTGCCAGTTAATATCATCACACATTTTAAGGCTAATTATATAGCATGACTTACAGACTGCATGTCTCAGAATACTGGGCAGATAACTGATGAATGACCAGGAAATGCAGAAAGGCAAGACAGAGCTGTAAATATGCATGCAATAATCATAACAGGTTATGAGATCATTAAGTGCACTATGACAAAATATAATAAGATGTGACAATAACAGTTCTATAGTTTGATACCAGTGTACATTCTGTTGTAGTTGGTTGTGTGAAAAATTATGTCACTTCTTTGGTGCAAAGCTATTTGTGTGGCAAAGAGGGATAAGGCACCCATCCTGTTTTCTGAAGGTTCATTGGAGTGACAGTTGAAATCCAGACCTATGTAGACATATCTAATGTGTACTAACATTATTTTACTGTGTATATGTTATAGATTGGTTTTCCTTTCAAACATTTCTTTCTTTTTAATTTATTTTCTTTTGTTTTATACTAAATAATGCTAAAAACATGACATAGAAAACACAATTTGCCAACAAATGAAGAGGAGGTTGGATGTTCATGAAACAGCCTGTGAACTGTGCACTGCTTATTTGCATTTCCAAACTTGACAGACCTAATGTAACACTTTGTAAGACTAATCTGACACGCCACCTGATGATGTAAGTAATCACAGTTGCCATCCGTCTAACCTGAAACACCCACCTAATGTAAGCAATTACAGTTGCCATCAGTCTAACCTGACACACACACTTGATGTAATCATTCACAATTTCCATCCCATAAACACAAACACTGAGGAAGTGCCTACACAATGTGAACATCCCTACATAGATCCAACTTTTTGGGATTCAGCAATTCTAATGAGTTCAGACCTCATTTGCAGCTTCACAGTGCTGACAGCCCTGAATCTATGAAAAAAGGCATACCTCTCCACTGTACAGATTTTTTGCAGAATGTCCAGTTTTTGCCTCAGAGTTTTGGTCTGTTCCTTATAAATGTTTTTTTGGGAGAGACCTCCGGGATGATGGAAGGATTAGAGGCCCTAAATAATGACAAGGCATTTGAGTTTCAGGCATCATAACCTTCAGAAAATGCATTTTAACACAAATCCTATTATTATAGCAACTTTCTAAGTTAATAACACCAATATTTAAAATGTGTCCAGATTTCTTGTGGTAAGAGGCAGAGAGGTATCATGTAAGAGACCAAGTGGTATGCAAAGCTGTTAACTGCTGCAAACTTCTTGTTCTGTCAATTTTCTTAGTTTGTAAGAGCAATATTTAAAAAGTGTCCCTATTTCTTGCCCTCCCATTATTTATGGCTTTGTTCAGATGTTTTGCCCTAAGAGGTTGAGAGGTCTGCATGAGTTACAATGTGTACTGTTCATTTGGGGGGCATGGCAGCAAAGCTGCATTCTACAAACCTGGTGTTCTACTCATTCTCTATGTTTGTAAGAGTAATATTTTAAAAGTGTCCCTATTTCTGGGGCTCCCCCTATCCCATTATTGATAGCTTTCTCCAGATTTCTTGCTCTAAGAGATTGAGAAGTATGCCCTGTAGTGTAGTTCTGTGCATACCTCTCAACTGTCCAGATAGATTTTTGCCTCATATTTTTGGCCTGTTCCTCATAAAATTTGTGATTTTCTGGCAAATTGCTGGGATGATATGAGGACTGACATCACTAAATGACATACATTTGAGATTCAGACTTCACAAATCCTTCAGAAAATGCATGATACCAAAAACCTTTTATGGCAACTTTCAAGTTTTTATGGGCAATATTTAAAATTTGTCTGTCTTTTTGTGCTTTCCCCCCATTTTGTCAGGCTTTTTCATAGATTAGTAGTAGACTAACTGCTCTTGTGGGCCATTTTAAGCCTAACCAATTATACCATGGGAAAATCAAATCCTGCACCTTGTGTCTGTAAGGTAAACACCTTAACCATTATAGCAACCTCCCACTAATACTCTGACCCCACTTTGAAGACTATTAGAAGCCTAGCCAACAGCCAGATGTCAAAATCAAACTCTGTGCCTTGTATCTATAAGGTAAGGACTTGACCATTATGCTAACTGCTCTTGCTAAAATGGTTCTACTGGGCATCAAACACAGGACTTTCTGTGTGTTACACAGATGTGATTACCACAACACTACAGAGGAGAGGTTAAGAGGCTTGGTTCCATGGCTGTATTCAAAAAAAGTTTGAATACAAATGGAACAACAACATGGAGCCTACAAGGTTGCTTCCTACCATGATGAATCACTCCAGCCTCTTTCCCTGGTTCATTTGCATGCTACTTGGTTGCTTATGCAGCTGATTAGCATGCCACAATGTTTAACTGGTGTCTGCAGGGGTGTGCTCCTCTACATGGCACTTACTGAATTTAAATTTTCCTGCAGTATGATGCAGATATTGTAAAAAACACTGTGTAAGCTTTATTGAATCCCCCAGAAAGTAACAACAAAATGAAACAGTTCAGAATGTTTTTCCTCCAGAAAAATTGAAATTACTGGAAATGAAAGCTGTTCAAATATGAGTGAAAACAAGTGGATCTTAAGAGAGTTGAAGACCCCTTCAACCATTCTGATAGCAAATTCCAAATGAGCAAATCTTGCTAATCAAATAAACACATTCTAGAGGCTTCAGGTCATACTGATGGAATCACTAATAGCCTCAAGGAGGCAGAATGTAGATAATGTGACTGCAGATACCAGCTCAGGAGATATTGCAGATGTGGGAACCAAAGCCATCAATGGAAAGGTAAATGAGGACCAGGACTTTAAAGATAACACACCATCTGACTGGAAGTCTGTACAGTTCATGCAAGACTTGCATAATATGGCAGTACCTAGACACCCCATGTATGTCAGTAGGCAGATGGTGGAATTTTATATAAGCTGCAGGTCACCCAGTTCTGAATCTAGGACCCCAGGTACAGAGCATTACATTAGCCCAACCAGGAGGGAATAAAAACATACACCACTAAGGGGTGATGGGTTTCATGTATTACTACAGGGTGATGGGTTGCAATATACGGTGCTTGATTAAAGCAATATTTCTTAGATGAAAACAAGAAACATTGACAACTGCCAAGATCTGTTCAGCTTTTTGTCAATATTCTTTCCCATGTCACTTACTTTTGACACGAATTGTAATTGCCTTCACAGTAAATAATGTTGGGGAGTACTCATGGACTGGCAAGATCCTGAAGTTAGCATGAATGATCATAGCAAAAGTCATATTGATGTTGAGCTTTATCCAAGCCCCAACCATCCATGAATGGTGCATTCCAAGTCTTCTGACAAATGGTTAAGAACACAAGCAGATTCCTAAGAAGTTGAGAGTTACAGTTGCGTGCCATCAGAGTAACAATTGTAATATGGACCTCTCAATCACATAATGTTTTCAAAGAAAGTAAATAAAGAGTGAATAATAAAGAGCCAAGTAAGGAAGCCTGTTATACACCACAATCCACCGAGAGAGAGAGAGAGCTTTGCCAGAGATGGCCTGCATCTTTCGCCCCTGGGATTCTGGATACTGGCTAAGGCTCTTGCCACCCCTATAGTGCCTTTTTAGGCAAGGTTCAAATGCTAAATTCACCACTGTAACAGGTACAAGCAAGCAAACTCTGAGGGTAATGCAACTCAATGCTAGAAGTCTAAACCTCAAAATGCACTCACTCGAGGCACTCCTTAAAATGGAGAACATCGACATCCGTGCAGTGACAGAGACCTGGTTCAAGGCTCCAGAGAGCACCCCTGCATTACCAGGCTATAATTCATACCACACCTTTCAGCCATCTAACCTGGACCAAAACACTAAAGGTGGAGGCGTGTCCATATTCATTAAGGATATCCACACCACTAGGCTAGTTGCTCAACATACTGCATCAGAAATTATCCAAGTGCAACTAACACTGGGCAAGACTGCAATCCAGGTTGTAGCTTGTTACGTTTCCCTCACCATGCCCCAGGATTCCCACTCTTCATTTCTTAAGATACTGGAAAATATTAAGGTACAACCCAATACCTTAGTTATGGGTAATTTCAACTGCCCCAAAATCAGCTGGGAAAACTACTCATGTACCGACTCATTCGCTCAACGTTTCCTGAAATTCATAAATTCCAACACATTGAATCAGCTTTTCCACACCCTCACCAGGGGCAGCAATATCCTGGACCTGGTCATTACCAATATGGGTAACCAGTGTTCCATGCCAGAGGTCAACTCCTTGTTGGTCAGATCCGACCACAAGCTAATCACCCTAGACATTCATATCCCACCCCCATCCCCCATTATGTAAACCACCGTCAAAAACTATTCCAAGGCCAACTTCATGCTTCTTAAGACAGAATTGACAAACTTTACGACACCCATGCAGATGGAAAATAGAGGTACAACTGCTGAATCTTACACAAATGCACTGTATAAGTACATACACAAGTGCATGGATTGTGCCATCCCCAACAGAAACAAGATGCTATCCTCCAAAAAAAGGAAGCCAATCTGGTGGTCCCCTGCCATAAACAAACTCTACAACACAAGGAAGAAACTGTTGCAAAAAAGAGTAAAATCCCAAGATTGGAGGAACTCCCTGGTCAGCCTCAGCAAGAAGCTGGGATGCCTCATAAAATCCTCCAAAGCTAGTTATGAAAATAAAATCGCCACCGATTCCAAGGACAGCCACAAAGCATTCTACAACTATGTCAAGAATCTCAATGGCAACACTCAGATCTGCTCTAAGCTACAGCACAATGGCACTAAATATACAGAACCAACTGATATTGCCAACATAATGCAGATAGGTTCTGTGCTAACTTTAACCCCCTCTCACCATCCAAAGGGCCCATCTTAATACTGGAAGAATGCAAATCTCCTGTAATCATAGATGAGCAAGTAAAGATTGCACTTTTCAAAGCCAAGAACACAGCATCCATGGGACCAGACAACATCCAAGGCTGCATACTGCATAAACTACAGAATGAACTGGCACCCCAACTAAGTACCATGTTCAATCATAGCCTCACCTCAGGCTATGTGCCTACTGAATGGTGCACAGCGATGATTATCCCACTCCACAAAGGGGGTGCCACTGTGGACCCTGGAAACTACTGCCCCATTAGCCTGATGAGCCTGGTCTGCAGAGCTTATAAACAAAGAGATAGGTAACCTCGAAACCCCGGACCCCACTCAGTTTGGGTATGTAAAAGGTACATCATGTCTACTAAACCTGATTTACTTCTTTGAAGCAATCACTAGAGCTGTAGATGAGGGCAAGGTAGTGCACACAGCCTATCTTGACCTCACCAAGGCTTTCAATACCATTACACACTCAGGAATTATAGATAAACTCAGTAAATTGGGCATAAATCCCTATGTCACAAGATGAGTGGCCAACTGGATCACTGACAGAACCAACATAGTAAAAGCTGACTCCAGGTTCGACTTCAGACCAGTGACGAGTGGAGTACCTCAGGGTTCGGTCCTGGGTCCTCTCCTGTTCGGCATCTACTTCTCTGAAGTGTAGGCCAATACAAAAGGTCTTTGGCTAACAAAGTTCACAGATGATTACAAACTGAGAGCCATAATAGAATCACCTAATGATGTAGACATTCTACAAAAGGGCTTCACAGAGACAGATGCTTGGTGTCAAAGTCATGGCCTCAAGCTCAATGCCAAGAAGTGCATTGTCATTCCCTATGGGAAAAACTCGGTACCCATGAACTACCACATAGGGGATAGCTCACTAAACACTGAAAGTGTGATAAGAGACTGCAGGACACAGGTGGACAGTAGTCTCTCCTTTGATAACCACATCACCACAGTAGGCAGGAAATCCTTCTACGTGGAGCACCTCATCACAAAAGGGTTCTCCTCTAGAAAAAAGGAGGTCATTGTTCCTCTCTACTCATCCCTCATCAGATCCATTATAGAGTACAATGCCCTGTTTGGCATGTATCTCACAAGACACCTACAACAATTGAAAAGGCAACAGAAATACCTCACTAAGAGGATTACCAGCCTCAAACAGATGCCATATGCAGACCATCTCAAAAAACTCCAGCTCTACTCCATCGCATATTGCCTACTCAGAGGCAATCTCTGCCTAACATTCAAACTATGTCAAACCCAGAGCTTTTGGACATGCTACACGTAAAGAAATCCCAATCTCTCTGAACTACACACTCCAACTGACCTAAACCTTGTCACCACAATAAGCAGAGCATGCTGGAGGGATAGACTCCTGTCCCAGAGACTTCCCATACTCTGGAACAAACTACCCATTCATATCAAGCAAAGCTCCTCATTGGCCAGCTTAAAGAAAAATTTTGATGACTGGATGGGAAATAGAAAATTCACCCCTGGGATCACTTCTGTGGCACTGCTTGACAGGGGCACAGGAAAATAATTTTCTTGAGTAGTTAAAGCCTAGGAACCTTTTTGGTTAGGCTTATATAGGCCACAAGGCCGATAGACTAGTACCTACCTATGAACCTATGAGAGAACGAGACAGAAGAATTAAACCCTGAAATCACCCTTTGCATATATATGCATATGTAGGAGGCAAACCTATCCAAAACTGCACTAGTGATTCTGCAGTAATGCTCCAAATGCTCTAATAAGATAGAGTGGTCCATGGTATCAGACAATGACAAGAGATCAAGAAGAGTCAGAACAGAATAATGGTACTGCTCCATCTCTAAAAGGACAGCATTACAAATTCTAGTCAGAGCTTTCTCAGTACTGTGTCTGGCATAAAACGTCGACTGGTAAATGTAATTGATGTTATCATCTGGTAATAAGAATCCAGCTATCGCTACGTTACATTCTCAAGAACCTTGCCCACTAAGGTAAGGTTTGAGACTGAGCAATAGTTACTCAGCTTATTATGTCGTAGTCCTGTTATTTTGAGGACAGTGTTATAACTGAGTTGAAAATACTCAGTTCTTTAGAGGGGCAAAGATAGTGTGGTAAAGAACTGGACCTAGACATCCAGATAAGTCAAAATGAGCCTGGTAAGAAAAGGATCCAATCCACATGTAGTAGTGTGCATGCCTGAAAATGGTGAGATAAAGCCAGCATAATCAGGGATTGAAAACTCACAGAAATGGTCTAGACTCCTTAAGACCACTGCAACAACCCTGACTGATGTTCATCAGGACCCTCATGATTCAATTCAGAGGAGCCAGCTAGCTAAAACTCTTCACAGGATAAAACCTTCTGGGTGGTGAGACAGGCTGTATTACATAACCTCTTCAACACCCAGAGGAGGGCTGCAAGTCAATTTCCCACTTCTGGGATTTCCCTAGATACATACTCAGACATCTTCTGGAAGACATTGGCCTGATATATCTAAAAATAAAAATCCAGAGCAAGCTCATCTTTGAGCAGACTGGAATGCTACAAATTTCAGAAAAAAACTCTGAGTAGCTGTATTTTGGACAAGGAGATCATGGTCAAACCATAGTTTATGCAGAATACATGGAGTGGACATACACAGTTTGGAGACAGAATGTCTAACAAGGAATTCAGGGCCCAGTTATTAGTTCCAACTGTTTCATCAGGAATGATAGCACTGCAGTCCTGAAATCTTTCCATTTGTAATACAAGCTCTACACTTAGCTATACTTTGTCTACATGTCAATACCCAGTTTTTCTCTCTAATCACAGATCACAAATTTCTAACTCCTTATCATTCCTCATTTTCAGTCTGTATGCACACTCGTCACACGTTCCCGTATTAACTCACTGTAAATCAGCCTCCTTTACCCTCTCTAGTGTTAAATATTGTGCATGAAGACAACAATATGATATTCAAATAACTTTGACAACTTTTACAACATTCTGCTCATCCTCATTTTATTTGATATGTTCTATACTCCAAGTTTGAATGACTCTAGACATACTATACGTGTTGAAATCTGAAAGCTTTGCTGTGTAATTTTGCTTGCATATTGTGATGATCTGATGTTAATCTTCATTCATTCCTTACTGATGGGTGTCAGTTCCATCCTTGGAACCAAGTCGACTGTTATAACAAGCTTGCGCCAGCCAAAAAACTCATGAGCTAAGCTTTACCCATAGTGCCCCTCTCATTACTACCCCAGATCTCGTTTGCCGCATATTGAATCAAGATGTGTCAAGCCAGCTCTCAGCTAAGTCATTTAAAAATGTTTTCAATACTTAAACCCTCTCTTGACTCTCTTTCATATATTTAATTAATTTTTTATCACATATTTTTTGCTTATCTGCGTGAGTGTCCCTGTCTTTCTTTCCTTCTTTTACCAAGTTTGGTCATTTTCGTACCATTGCTGGTACAGGCCTTTCCATACCTCCGAGGTAATTCCCCATACCATTGTTGGTATTCCCCTTTCTCCTATTACCTTTCTACTGTAAAAAAAACAAAGGTACTTTTCCGTTAAACCCCTACCATGCATTTTCGGTCCCACATACGCTGTCTGTTTACATATATCCAGAAGTAAGGACAAATGGAAAATAATAAAAAGGCCCCAGATCAGGGACACATTTTTAACTTACACATTTAATAGAAACAGAAGCGAATTAATATGTAGATCAAGTATGAATGATTTGCCACAAAACCACCTTTTTGTAGAACAAAACAAAATATATGAAACAGCAATCTGAACATATTGCGAAATTCTGGATGGGTGAGATTAAGGTATGGGAGAAATGTAGTGCAAAGAAAGCGGGATTTGTGTACTGAGATGAGAATTAAATGTTAGACAACTCTCTCTCTCCTACCCACACACACACACACACACACACACACACACACACACACACACACACACACACACACACACACACACACACACACACACACACACACACACACACACACACACACACACACACACACACACACACACACACACACAACAAAACTTCATCATGTAAATACTCCTAGTCGTAAAGCGAGTTTCATGTAACACGTTTAACAAAATACAAACATTTACAACAACAGGTCATACAACGGTGTTGTTATAAAAGTATCGTGCACAAAATCTAGCTGTAGATCTTTAATAACTATTAATTTTAGAATCATATACTTATGGAATACTGTCATAAAACAGGTTTCCGATGACAACGGAAATATTAGGGGCAGAATTATATATATAAGTTTTTTCACATCTGATTAGTCTGGCTAAATAATTGTGAGCCACGTTTTGAGTTTTGCAAACAGCTGAGCAGTCGCTTATTTTGTGTGAATTGTGAGTAAAGCGAGTAGCAGTGCACAAGCAATCTGTGCATCCTCTTCACCTGGGCATCTGATGTGTAGTACGATGTCCTGTGCATTTTAGGAGACTAAAAGTATGTTTTCATATGACTGGACTGGAGTTTCATTAGCTCTACCATTAAATACAACATAGAAACAGCAAGTGGCTTGCTGGAGGTAAAGGAGACAAAATGAATCTAACTTATTTGAGAAGTTGCTACCGGCAAAAACAGCAGAGAAATATCCTATGGGTTTAGTAGAAAAAATAAATACATTCATACTTTCTCCTAAACAGTACAGAATTATGGCACTCTGAAACTTTGTATGAATTAGTAAAACTAACTGCAGTTCTGAAATAGTTTTTTAATTATTTTTGACCATAGGTGAAACATGGCTTTAACATTCACTGTGGCTATGCACTACAACATTTTTGGTTTTTGGAAGGTGAAGTCAGACATCTGGAAAGGTAGCAATTTTCCTATTTATGCTACAATCAGACCCATTTATTGAGCATATGGTTACTTGTTAGGCAGCTGTCCAAAACCATTCTCACTAAGTGGACTAGATAAGGGCAGACACTCCACAGCAGATGTAGGGCCCACGGAGGTACAAAATGCTTGTTAGTTGGCATGGTTAGGCATTGTTGTTAAAAAGGAGTGCTTTGCTCAGGCAGGTCTCCATCCACTCTGTTCGTGGGCAGGGAACTTTGTTGAGCCGCAAACTGTTCCAGTGACAAATGTATTTTATTTATCAATAAGATATTCGAGACACTGCATTGTTACACCTGCAAAACACAGAATTTCAAAGTACACTACAGACATGCTGATGGGGGACCATAAATGTGCGGTAGGGGTTTAACAAAAAAGTACCAAAACAAAAATCACTCCTTCTTCTTTTTTTCTTGTGACCGTGATCTGACTGGCTTTTTGTTAAATTGTATTTTTGTTACAAATATGTCTGAGAAAAAGGGAACAACTGGTTTCAAGCACTGTGACCAGTGTGATAGAAAAATGCCTAATGTAGACACCCATGTGTCCTGTGTATACTGTCTCGGGGTGCCTCTTGTGAAATATGCAAAGGATTTAGTTCCCGCACTTTGGCGGAGCGAAACAAACAAGCTTATGCTAAAAGGTCTCCTAAGATCTCCCTTTGCGGAGGCTATTTCTGAGTTGGAGGGCTCAACCACTCCAAAGAGAGAACATAAAAAGAGGAGTAACTCTGTTCCCTCCTCTCCTCATGCTAGTAAGTCAAAATCAATGGAGCGGAAAGTGAAAATTTCTAAATTGGAACCAACAACCTCGGCACCATGGCCTCAAACCCCCTCCATGGTGCCGTCTTCAGTTCCGACAACTCAACAACTGGCTATAGTGCCATCCTTGGCACCCATGCCCCAAGCACTGACTACGGCACCAAAAATAGTTCTTCCAAAACCTGTCACTTCCCCCTACCTGTACATCATGCTGGTCCTTCAAACTTAGTGCCGAAAGGTGAAATAATACCCCTCGGATACGATATTCCCCTTCAGTGGATCCATTTTTTTGGACAACAATGCAGCCCATTTCTAGAGCATTCTGACTCCCTGTCAGGAATGTTTACCCGCTCCTCCAGGAGCTTTTCCGAACTGGACATAGTGAAGCTAGTGGATCAGCTCCTGTCAGCCAGAGGAATTCCAACTCCATCCAAATCCTCCCTCCCACCTGGATCCAAGGATTTTTCTCCATGGACTCCGACTTTGATTCAAATGGCAAACCCGGCTCCAACTTATTGGGTTCCATTGGTAGACTCTACCATGGCTCTGGAGTATACCCTTTGGCCATCGATTCATTTGGAGCTAGGCCATCTTCGGGATTGAGACTGATCTTTCGGCACTGTGATCACTAGTATGGCACCTGTTTTTTCCACTGTGCCATCTACTATGGTTCTGGTTGCCTTGGCAGAACTGAGTCTCTTGTGACTCCTTCCCTGGGAGTGGGTTCATCGGAGTGGGATGTGACCCTGGTCCCGGGGTTGTCTTTCTTGGTTCTGAGCTCCCATCCCTCTTCAGGCAGGACAGCTTTCCAGGTGATGGAGAAGGTACTTGCCTCTGCAGGCTCCCAACTGGTCCCTTCAGTGCTGGAGACCCATATATATCTTTCCTCTAAGCCACAGCTGACACAGCCCACTACTCAGGGACACCAGGCATGGGAACCTCAAAAAAACCTTCCACAAGGTACCTGCTCTGCAGAGTCCTCCTCAGATTTCCCCGCCAACAAGGCACCTCACAAGAGATCTTGCAAGAGGAAGCATGTGGACTCCACTGAGGAGTCCATCACCAAAGATAAAGGCTACGATGAAGGGGAAGGGTCCCCATGGTCACCTTCTGAGCACATCTCCTTTGGAGAAATACTAGAAATCTTAAAACAGCAGGGAGACTGAAGTCCACCACCCCTTCCTCTGAGGAGTCTGTATTCTAGCAGGCTTTCTGTGCTTAGCCCCCTGTTTCCTGGGTGACCCATCCTCCAGAAGACCTGGTTCAGCTCATCATGCAGCACACCTGGAAGAGTCCTGATATCATTGAACCTATCTCCCGGAGACCGGACAAAATTCCTTCTCCCCCAGAGGACAACCCACATTGGTCCAAGGGCCTACCAGTAGATGCTATGGTTGTGGTGGCTGCAACTAAGAAAGAGCTCACAGAGGAGAGCCCTTCTGTCCATCCCACTAACAGGGAGCCTCAGGTGATTGACAGACTAGGGAAGTGGGTGCATTCTTCATCGACCTTTGCCATTTGGTCCTTGAACTATCTGGCACACTTTACCTGGCTTCAGAGAGACCTAATCTCGTAACTCTCGGAAACCCTGGCAAGAGCAGTTTCTGACAGGGTACATGACAAAGTTGCCTCATAGCTTGCAACCCTGGAAGCTATCTCAAACTTATCCATGAGGTTGATTTCTCACTCTACTGAAGGGGTGGCTAGAGCTGCGGGTGCAGGCATTGTCACGCGACGTCATGCCTGGATGCCCTTATATGATTTTGTGGATCCCTTTAAGTCTTCCTTTCTTAATGCCCCTGTACAGGCCTCTTCTCTTTTTGGCCCGAAGGTGAAAGACACTTTAGCCAAATGTAAAAAGGATGGTAAGACCTTGTCTGCCATGGGCGCATATTTTTCCACGCCCCATTCTTAATGCCCCTGTAGAGGCCTCTTCTCTTTTTGTCCCGAAGGTGAAAGACACTTTAGCCAGATGTGAAAAGGATGGTAAGACCTTGTCTGCCATGGGCATATATTTTTTCACCCCCCCAACAACCCTACTCTATGAATCAGAGGAGTGGAAAGATATGGTACAAGAAATCCCGGGGTCCTTTCTGTGACACACGTGGTGAGTTTCCCTCCCCCTGGGTAGAGGGGGGAACTAGGCTGGAAGACACCCCTTCAGAGACAGAGGGGGATCCATGTATTCCATGTAATCAACCCTATCAGTGCTCCTAAAGAGCAGCCCGATTGCTTACCTCTGGAAGCAGTCAGGGGATGATTTTCTCTGCACCACCTTGCCTGGCAAATGATAACCACAGATTTTTGGGGGCAGACAATTATTGCCAGAGGTTATTACATCCCTTTCCATCTTTACCCAAAGTCACTAAGGCATATTCCTGACATTCCACCCAGTCAAAGGGAAGCAGCAGGTCAAGATATTCAAAAACTGCTTCTAAAAAGAGTCATCCAAACAGTCCCACCAGACCACATAGGATCCAGATTCTACTCAAGGTTATTTTTAGTGCCAAAATAGAAAGGGGACTTGATGCCAATTCTGGACCTCAGCATCCTAAACAAATTTGTCAATCAAACAAAATTCCGGATGGTCACAGTTCAGTCTATACTACCCTTTTTGGGGAAAGACGATTGGATGTGCTCAACAGATCTTCAGGATGTGTATCACCACATAAAAATGGACAAGTGCTCCAGAATATTCCTCCACTTCTGGCTGGGAGCCAATCACTACCAATTCTGAGCGCTGCCCTTTGTCTCTCTATGGCCCCCAGAGTGTTCACCAAATGCATGGCAGTGGTAACAGCTCACTTGAGACTGTAAGGATTCTGGGTGTTTCTATATTTAAATGAAAACAACAGGTCCAGTCACACGAAGCAGTCAATGAAGGCAGCCATTCACAGTATGTATACCCAGTAATACGACAGGATCCACAAGTAGGAAAATAGAAAAGTTCTTTATTGCACAAAAACACACCGATTTAGCGCTTTCTTTTCCAAACAGGAAACTTCATCAGAATCTATTACATCACATCCCTACTTGTTTAAATAGTTAGCTTCTGTTTTTCATTGTATTAACACTCAAGTACTTTGAATTCAAAATTCACATGAATTCCATATACATATTCCATATACACAATATAATAAATAAAACTTCTATATAAAACTATTATAAGAAATGCTGTATTGCTTAAACATATCTATATTTACACCATATATTTACAATATATATATTTATATAACAAGTAGGGATGTGATGTAATAGATTCTGATGAAGTTTCGTGTTTGGAAAAGAAAGCGCTAAATCGGTGTGTTTTTGTGCAATAAAGAACTTTTCTATTTTCCTACTTGTGGATCTTGTCGTATTACTGGGTATACATACTGTGAGTGGCTGCCTTCATTGACTGCTTTGTGTGACCAGACCTGTTGTTTTCATTTGAGCCATTTGGTTCGGTAGACATCCCGTGTTGTTACATGTTTCTATGTTTAGACGATTACGATTAGCTCCTTACCACTCCAACCAAGCATCTACTGATTTCAGCTATACATTACACCCTACAACTTATGGAACACTTAGGGATAACAGTAAACAAAGAGAAATGCAAGTTAATTCCTTCTCAAAGACTGGAGTTCACAGGGGTAATTTTCGACACTCAGCTTTGCCTAGTCTCCCTCCCACCTCACAAGCTATAAAGACTCATGTCTCAACTCCAGGTGATACTCTGTCAGGACAAAGCTTCAGCACGAGCAGTCCTCCAAATACTAGGGTCAATAGCAGCATCAATAACAATAGTTCCACTGGCAAGATTGCATGTGAAACTTCTACAGTGGCTTTTGCTAACACAGTGGTCTCTCTCTTTTCTTAATTTCTCCAAATTTTTGGGGTTTCTAAAATGTTCAGAATGAAGCCCATTCCAAAGTCAAAGTACGATTAAAGTTCATGAAGTTAGTATTGTTTCACTCTTTGATGTCAGCCAGAAGTGCTCTTCACAGCACCTGCAACGTGCCCAGTAATGACTCCTTCTGCAGTTCGTACGGAGTTACATGTATTGGTAGCATATCTAAATATGCTTGTAGCCTCTTTTTACAAGTCCCATTGCTCCTACTACTACTGGAACTATCTGAGCATCTTTCTTCCACATTGCTCTCATTTCTGCTTGCAGATCCTGATATTTTATAACTTTGTGTCTTTCTGTATGCAGGACACTGTAGTCTCTGGGTGTGGCAATTTCAATGATCAATGCTACTCTTGTCTTCTTTTCATGGACTACTATATCCGTTTTTTAGCATTTATCTTTTGAATTGTTGGTAATGGATGACCCCATGTAATGTAAACTTTATCATTTTCTGTGATGCTTTGTGGATCATGTTTCCAGTGTTTTTCAGGCACTTCAATACCATAATGTTTGCACAATCTCCAGTGCAACAGTCTCTCCACATTATTATGATTATGATTATCCACATTGAACATGTAGGAGATACAGACAAATGTAGGTTTTGTAAAACCAAATTGGAGACAGTCACACACCTCATTGCTGGTTGTGACATACTAATGGCAGAAGGACCATCTACTGAAAGGCATAATAATGTGGAGAGACTGTTGCACTGAAGATTGTGCAAACATTATGGTATTGAAGTGACTGAAAAACAGTGGAGACATGAGCCACAAAGCATAATAGAAAATGATGAAGTTAACATTACATGAGATCATCAATTACCAACCAACCAGTGTGTATGTAGCCCACTATCTTGCTCCACCAATATTAACTTTTCATCTCTTGGTTTAAATTCACCTCTCCTTAACCATTCCTGCTTTCTTTCCTGATCAACATGAGGTTCTTCCAGAAGTTTTCTATACTTGCAACTATATTTATGCATTTTCCACATTTCTTGCCTTTTCATCTGGTCCTTTACCTTATATTCTTTGTTTTGTTTTTATGGCGCATTCAGTTGCTGACTGATTTTTATCTATTTCTGGTTTGATTTCCATTCCTGCTTAACGGCGATATACTTCTGCTAGGTTAAGCAGAGAAGTCATCTTAGATTTCTTCTCCTCATGTTTCAAAACTTTTACTATGTTTTTGTCTTGTGAGGTCAGTAGATATGTGTGGAGTCCCACGATTGCAGATCTGTACATGTAATCAATTACAAGGAGGCCCATCCCTCCTTCAGAACGGGGAATATATAATCTTGGTATGCACTGATTTTTATAGATCATTTGGAGAGCATGAACATTCCTTATTGATTTAATATCTAATTTATCCAACATATTTTGGGGCCAAGCAATCATTCCAAAACTGTAAGTTAGGACAGGAAGAGCAAATTGGTTTATAGCTTGGACTTTGTTCCTAGACGTCAATGCTGTTTTCAGGATTAATTTAAGTCTTCTGAAGTATTCCTTACTAAGTTTTATTTGCATTTGTTCATATTTTATTGCTGATGCTTAATCAATTCCCAAGTATTTATACACTCCCTCTTACTCAAGTTCTTTTATGTCACATTCTTGTCCCAAACTGATGTTTTCCTGGTGCTGCAGTTTTCCTGCTTTAAAGGTTGCATTCACAGATTTATCAAGACCAAATGACATTCTAATATCATCTGAAAAAGTTTTAACAACCTACAGCTGTGCTTTCAGTTCCTTATCTGATGAGCTATACAGTTTTGAATCATCAGCAAATAGAAGATGAGAAGCCTTTAGACTTTGTTGTTTTCTAGGAGCCAAATTGTAGCCATGGCCTAAGCTGTTATGTAAACAGTTTAATGGGTTAAGAGCAAGGCAGAATAGCAATGGTGACAGAGAGTCACCCGGAATATCCCCCTTTGAATTTTTATCCCTGGGTTAGTAATCTGTCCTTTATCATGGTTTAATTACAAAGTGGTCTGCCATTGTTTCATGGTCACTGTAATGTAGTCTATCAGTGTAGGGTGTATCTTATACATTTTGAAGTCTACAGTTCCCTACAAAACGGAGTCTACAGGACTGCAATTGGTCACATAACAAAATCAGTTTCTCTCAGCATTTAAGCAGAGTAGGTTGCACACAAAAAGCATTTGTTAAGCTTTCACTTACAGTGCTGTGTAAGTAAACAGGTCACCATTTTGGTCAGCCATAGGGCTCTTTTTTCTACTTGAGTGTTTGCCTCCTTCTCCTGTAACCTAAGTAAACTGACTCTTACATTAAGAACTATAATACTTACGTTATAGCTTTAGGACACCTTAGGAAACCTTGTAAACTGCAATAGCCTGACATTTGAACAAGTAACCCTTGTAAACATTCCCCAAATTGTATACTGTTGGTCTGTCTTTCCTGCTAAACATAAGTGAAATTACAGTGCTGAGTGCAAGTAACATTAAAATTAAAGTACTGAGTGCAAATAACATTATAGTGCTGAGTGCAGATTTTAGGCCCTTACATTCAACTTACCTCGTAAAAATCAACTACCAATCATTAGCAGACCAGAGTTCCGCTGTGGCAACCCCTAACTGGGAAAAGCCGAAAGACGCAACAACAACAACAACAACAACAAAATTCAACTTACCTCTGGCGTGGTGTCTTGAGTCAATCAGGGTATTCCCTGTAACCACTCCTACTGCCTTCTCTTTTCCCCACCCCCCTCTTTCCTCAAACAGGTTAAACTGCTACAATTCAGTACAGGCATCATTTTCAAATCTAGGTGCTTAGGATTTCCCTCTCTCTTCCCCCATTGGCTGACCTGGTGTGACTCAGTTTAAGTTTCTTCATTGTATGGATCTTCCTGTTTTTGTGTAACTGAATGACCTGCTGCTAAATTCTGATTCTGCACAGACTGCTCTATTTTTTGCAGAGGCTCTATAAGTAGCTAGTGTTACTTAAGTAAACTGACTCTTACATTAAGAACTATAATACTTACCTTATAGCTTTAGGACACCTTAGCAAACCTTGTAAACTGCAATAGTCCCGCTACGTTCGCCCTCGCTATGCTCGGGCTCTCTTCGCTCTCCTCCCTGCCCCCAATTCCCTCCCACCCCCAGTACCTCTAAATTTATAGTACTATAGCCACTCCTCCACTTTCTATATCCTATCTGCTTTCATCTGGGATAATTCCTCCCACCCCCATTTTTCTACCTACATTTTAATAGCACCTATTGGCTTTAATCTGGCATTCTCCCATCCCCCTTCCAGTACCTTTACCTCACCACTCTATCTTCTGGTGTTGCATCACCAGGTAAACCAGTTCCTTAACTCACTAGCTGAATCACAGATAATGATATACTCTTCTTTACTACCCCTCTTGTTCGCAGCATACCTCCTTACCTTGTATGAAAACCAGTTTCTCACGGGATTTCAGGTCCCAAAAGGCCATACTATCACGCCAGCTGTAAATCCTCCCACATTCAAGCAGAGTTACAGTACCAGGTCCTATCCAACATCTTGTTCAGGCTATCAACATTTCAACCCCAGGCACATTATAGGTTCATAGGTTCATACTAGGCTATCTGCCCTAGGGCATTTATAAGCCCAGCCAGAATATGTTTGGCTTTTGCCACCCATTTTAAATTAATTTTGCTATGCCCTTTTTCAAGGTTAATATACTGTGCCTCTGTCTAACAGTGACACAGAAGTGATACCCAGGGTAAACCTACAATCTCCCATCCACTCATCAAGATTCCTCTTGAAGAGAGTCAATGAGGGACTCTGCCTAACCTGGACTGGGATTTTATTCCAGAGTGAAGGGAGCCTCTGGGTTATGAATCTGTCCCTCCAGCATGTCCTATTTATTTCAGTGCTGAGGTTCAAGTCTCGGCGCGCATAGCTCGATGGGATTTGGATTTTTTGAGGTGCAGCATGTCCCTTAATTCCGGGTGGGACATGGCTTTATACATCAGGCACAGGTCACCTCTGAGCAGGCAGTATGCCACTGAGTAGAGCTGGAGTTTCTTTAACCGGGCAGCATATGGCATCAGTTTGTGCCCTTTGATCCTCTTGGTGAGGTACTTTTGGGGTCTTTCCAGTTGCTGCAGGTGTTTGGTAAGGTACATCCCAAAAGGGGCATTGTACTCGATTATGGGCCTGATGAGGGATGAGTAAAGAGGCACGATGACCTCCCCTAATCTAGATGTGAATCCCTTCATGATTAGGTGGGCTATATAAAATGTTTTTCTAACCACTTTGGCCACGTGGTTGTCAAATGAGAGATTGCTATCAACTTGGGTCCCCAGGTCCCTAATTACTTCTTCTGTACTTAATGGATTACCACCTATGTGGTAATTTGTGGGCACTTTGTTTTTGCCAAAGGGGATGACTATACACTTTTTGGCATTTAGCTTGAGGCCATGGCTCTGGCACCAGTTGTCTGTTTCTATGAGGCCCTTTTGAAGGATGCTTGTGTTGGCTGGAGAGTCGATTATGGCGCCCAGTTTGCAGTCATCTGTGAACTTGGTCAGCCACAGTCCTTCTGTGTTGGCCTGCACCTCCTAGAAATATATACCGAACAAGAGTGGTCCCAGGACTGAACCTTGTGGGACGCCACTTGTAACTGGTTTGGAGTCTGACATGGCTCCAGCAATTCTAGCCGTGTGGGTTCTGTCCTTGAGCCAGTTTGCAACCCATCTAGTGACATAGGGGTTTATATTTAAGCTGGTGAGCTTATCTATAATGCCTGAGTGGGGTATTGTATCGAAGGCTTTTGTGAGGTCCAGGTAGGCTGTGTGGACCACCTTCCCTTCATCGATGGCCTTGGTGACTGTTTCAAAGAAGTCAACCAGGTTTAAGAGGCAGGATCTGCCCTTAACAAAGCTGAACTGGGTAGGATCCAGTGTCTGTAGGTCCCCAATATCTTTATTTATGAGGTCCATGATGATCCTTTCCATTGCTTTGCAGACCAAGCTAGTCAGGCTTATGGGGCAATAGTTTCCAGGGTCTGTTGAGGCACCACCTTTGTGGAGAGGAACCACTGTTGCTGTACGCCACTCTTTGGGTACATATCCTGTAGTAAGGCTGAGATTGAACAGTAGTTTTATGTTTGGGTTTAGCTCTTCTTGGAGTTCATATAGGACGCAGCCCGGGACACCGTTTGGTCCCATTGATGCTGTGTTTTTTGCTTTGGAGAGGGCGGCTCTTACCTGAGCATCTGACATGTCAGGGGGGCAGCACTCTGCTGGGATAGATATTTGCCCTTTTGGTGGGGAGGGGGGTGAGAAGTTTGCACTGAACCTGTCAGCTAGGATGTTGGCAATGTCTGTGGGTTTGGTGTATTTTTTGTCATTTTGGACTAATTCTGAGCATATCTGGGAATTCCCACCCAGGTTCCTAACATAACTAAAGAAAGCCTTGTGATTATCTTTAGTGTCCTGTGCAATTTTTCTCTCGAAGCTGGCCTTAGACAATTTTATGAGTGCCCTTAGTTTTTTGCTAATACTGATCAGAGATGCCTTCCCTTTTTGGGATTTTGCTCTGTCATGTAGTAGCTTTCTCCTTCTATGGTATAGTTTGTTTATGGCTGGGATCCACCAGACAGGACATCTGCCTTTGGAGGATTGGGTCTTGGTTTTATTTGGGATTCCATGATCCATGCATTCCTAAAGGTTTTCATAGAATGCATTTATAAAGGATTCTGCGGTCTGGGGCATATTTTCCACAGGCCCAGGGGCTTTGAAGGATTCCACCTCGGTTTTGAGGAGTGTGAAATTTGCTTTAGAGAAGTTTTTCACTGTGGTTTTCTGGGTAGGGGTGGGGTCGGGATGTGAATATCCAGTGAGATCAGTTTATGGTCTGATCTTACCAGTGAGGGATACACTTCTGGTCTGGAGCATAGAGTCCCCATGTTGGTGATGATCAGGTCCAGTATGCTTTCCCCTCTTGTGGGAGTGGTAACAAGTTGTTCCATAGCATTTGAGTTTATGAATTCTAGGAACCTTTGGGCTAGGGTGTTGGTGCTAGAGTAATGCTCCCAGTCTATGTTTGGGTACACTACCACAGACTAATAAACAAATTCCTGAAGTTCATCACCAAGTATAGACTTAACCTAATACTTGGTGGTGATATTCACCCCAACCCTGGCCCACCCACTTCAGATACACATACCCCCTCTACTTGCAATCTTAGCTACAAACCTACAATTAATAGGCCAACTAACTGTCTCCCAGACTGTCATCTCAATATTAGAAGCATTAATAACAAGGTACATTAATTGCATGCACTTCTGGATGTCCACTCCCCTGAGATTCTCTGTTTATCTGAAACCTGGTTAAAACCTAACACTACAGACAATGAAGTGTTACCACCTGGGTACAACATACACAGGCTGGATTGTGCTTCCAGGAAGGGGGTGGGGTAGCTGTACTCTATAAATCTGAGTTAAATGTCAACATAGATGTAATACAACCACCTCAGATTAATAACTCAGAGATTCTTGCCACCAAATTACAACTTAATAAAAATAAATGCATTAATATCATCTGTATGTACATTCCCCTGGTAACAATATCTCTACACTTGAAGATATCCTGCACTGGCTATCATGTCACTACCCCCAAGAAACCCTACTACTTGGAGACTTTAACATAAACTGGGGCACCTGTTCCTCAGAATCCCCAACCACCCATATTAACCTGCATGCATTTACACAAATCATATCCACCCCTACCAGGATAGGTAAACCCAACCAAAATGAAAGCATACTTGACTGGGTACTCATAAATAGTCACCCCCAACTGTACACCTCTGGTACCCTCCCTGATGGCCTAAGTGATCACCTTTTCACATGTAATTAAGCACAAAGCCATTAATTCCCAACAACCCTTACTCAGAAAGGTTAGAAACAATAAAAACTTTGACCCTGCCAAATTCCAACAAGAACTAAACTCATGCAATTGGTCTATTCTAAAACACCTCCCCTTAGAGGAAGCAGTAGCATACTTTAACAACAAATTCCTTGAGATCCTTGATTTGCATGCACCTGTTCGTTCAAACAGAACCAAGGCAAAAACTACATCATGGCTTTCTAAAAAGTCTAAACTCAAAATTAACCTTAGAAACAAAGCATGGCCTTTACGGCGTTCTTCTAAAGACCCCCAAGATCACATTAAATACAGGCAATCCAGGAACGAAACTAAAAAATCCATTTTAAAAGACAAAAAACAATACTATTGTAATTTACAGACAGTAAATCAAAATAACCCACAGAATATTTTGGGCAGGTTTAAGTAATCTACTACATCCTGGACAAACTTCAACCCCAATCCCTGCTACTACTATTGATGAAGATATTTCTGACAGTTTTAACTGATTCTTTACTGAGACAATTCAAGCCCTAGCTAGCTAACTACCTCATAGCTCCCCTGGTCCTAAAAGTAGCACCCCTAGAAACCTACTCACGTTCAACTTCCAACCAGTCGCCACTTCACTTATCCGTACCTTGATCAAAATATTAAAACCCACTACACTTTCTGCTGATCAACTCCCTGCCAAGTACCTACAAAAATCAGCTGATGCTATTGCTTACCCCATCTCAATACTAATCAATCAAACCATAGTAGAAGCTAAAATTCCCTCCATCTGGAAAATATCCTATGTAATCCCACTTCACAATGGAGGCAGCTCTACTGAATTCTCCAGTTATAGGCCAATAGCTACACTCTCTCCACTTGCAAAGATTATGGAAAAATGTATTCATAGACAACTCATGCACCACCTAATCCAGAATCACCTTATGGCAGACACTCAGCATGGCTTCCGTCCTCATCAAAGCACTACTTCAGCCCTCCTAGCCTTTACTAACACCATAAACCATAATCGCAACAATAATTATATATCCTCAGCCCTCTTCTTGGATCTTTCCAAGGCATTTGATATGGTTGATCATCAACTTTTAACCCACACACTGCAAACATTCTGTCTAGATACTAGAGCCCTTCAATGGTTTCAGTCCTACCTGAATGGTTGACAGCAGGCTGTCCTCTGGCAGAACAAACTCTCTAACCTTCTACCTAACACCCTTGGAGTACCACAAGGCTCTATACTAGGGCTCTTGCTGTTCTCCATCTTCATTAATGACCTTTATACTGTCATCCCAAAAGTCAGATGTATCCAACATGCTGATGACTCTACTCTGATTTGCTCAGCCACATCTCCAGTAGAGTTATGGTCAGCTACCCAGACCACCTTTAATACAATAGAAAACTGGCTTTCTGAACGTCGACTGATCCTAAATCCCAAAAAAACTAAAATGTTGTTATTTTCACCAACACGTAGGTCTACCACTTTCGCCTTTACCATAAATTCAAATGATGGCACAATAATCTCCCCTGATCCCTTTACAAAATTATTAGGTGTCATCATAGATAATAATCTAAAATTTGACCTACATGTTAACCAAACTATCAAAACCATCAATAAAAAACTAGGGTCACTTTACAGAATAAAAGCCTTCCTAACCCCTCCAGCTAAAATTGCCATAGTTCGCTCTCACCTTCTTTCAATCCTTCTATATGCATCCCCTCTACTCTTGAATTTAACCAAGACTGTCCTTAACAAACTCTCAATTTGCTATAACCACATTGCCAGGTTTGCCACTGGGCTGCCTTTTAGGACACGTCATTGCATCAATCTAAATCAGCTTGGGTGGCTTGAACTACCCAGCCTAATCCAGTATAACCAACTGATTATGGCCTATAAAATCCTCTATAATCCAGACAATACTCCTGCACTTAAAAATATTATCACCCCCTATAACAGTCCTAGACCGCTTCGATCCTCTAACAAACTACTAATTCAGGCTAGCAAAATTAATAACACAGCCGGTGACTCTCTCTTTGCAAACTCTGTAAGTAGATCCTGGAACTCTCTTCCAACTGATATTACCTTACTTTCCACTTTAGGTCAATTTAAAACTAGACTCAAACAACATTTGCCACTTAACTGGCTATGTCAATGTATCAAGCCTGGCTAACTCTCTCTAGAATGTGTATAAATCTGTTAACCAGCTTACTGTGTAATTTAATTTAATCCTGACTTGCACTCAGGATTAACTCTAACATGTGGAACTTGTTTAACTTGCTTACTTATGTAATCTCTGTAAACAGTCTGTTTGTAATATGTAATGCTGGTATTATGCAATGCTGTATCTGCTTACCCTTGGAGCTTTTCTCCCCGGGCCTCCGCTGAAAATGGACATGCATCCAGTCGGACTATCCCGGTGAACAAATGTAAAATAATATAAATAAAATTAAATTTTTAAGCACTCTTTTATCCATGAATGTGGGATACTACCAAATGCTTTCTTGTAGTCAGTCCATGCCATACTTAGATTCTTCCCCCTTTTATAGTTCTTCACTATGACTTTATTTAACAACAAATGATTCTATGTTCCATATGACTTTCTTTTATTGCCCTTTTGTTCTGCTGCCATAAATTAGTTTTTTTCTAATTGACTATAAACTTTATCAGCATAAATTCCTGTGTATAGTTTATAAGTCGTCAGAAGGCAAGTTATTGGTCTATAATTTTTGGGGTAGCTTGCAGGTTCACTCTTAAGTAGGAGCATTGTTTTACTTGTTAGCCAGATTGGTGTATGTTCGAGGTGCACATTTAGATAGTTCTTACTCATGGCTAGGTCTTCATGCAAAGATGTTAATGCTTTTAACCAGTTAGGCACTGCATCTGGGCCTGGAGTTTTCCAATTAGAGGTTTTTCTTAACTTTGTTTCAATCTCTCTGGCTGTTACTTCATCCCATTTCATATCCTGTAACTTTAAACGTCTTATTCTTTCTTTTACTACTTTTATCCACTTAGCATCTTTGTTGTGTTCCACAGGATCTTCATAGATACTTCTCCAAACTGCATCTTTCAATTCCTTTTACCTTGTTTCCCAGATATCTATAAAACTTTTTGGGTCATCACTAAATTGCTTATTTTGTACTTTCCTTTATATTAATCTGTGTATCTTGAGTTTTTCCACCTGTGCTGAAATTTTTTATTTATTTGCGATAGTGCATGATAGATCCTGGTCTGTTCTAATACTGTGCACTGCTTTAATCACATCTATCTTTCTTAGTATTTTTGTTGATCTATTCCCTCTTCTATAGTCTTCTAACAGTGACACTTCTTGTCTTAGTTGCTTTATATTTTTCTCTATTCGATACTTCCATGATGGTATTCAATTTCTCCCCTTCTTTTGCCTCACTACCCTGTGCTCTTGTGGTAGAGCTTTATCAGTTATTAATTTAGCTGCACAGTAACATATCCTCTTTACTTCTGTTATATCGCATGGATGTCTATGGACAATCCTAATTACTACGTTGATTTGTTTTATCAGACTTCTGACTTTTGGGGTTTTATTGACCTTCTGCACTCTATTTCTTTCATTGATTTTAATATATCTTCTTCTTCTTCTTCTTTCGGCTTTTCCCGGTTACGGGTCACCACAGCAGATCACCAGTTTCCATTTCTTCCTGTCCTCTGCATCTTGCTCTGATACACAAACCACCTGCATGTCCTCTCTCACTACATCCATAAACCTTATCTTAGGCCTTCCTCTTTTCCTCTTACCTGGCAGCTTCATCCTTAGCATCCTTTTCCCAATATACCCAGCATCCCTCCTCAGCACATGTCCAAACCAACACAATCTCACCTCTCTGACTTTGTCTCAAACTGTCCAACCTGGGCTGACCCTCTAATATACTTATTCCTAATCCTGTCTACCCTCGTCACACCCAGTGCAAATCTTAACATCTTTAACTCTGCCACATCCAGCCCTGACTCCTGCCTTTTTGTCAATGCCACTGTCTCCAACCATATAACATAGCTGGTCTCACTACCCTTTTGTAGACTTTCCAGTTCACTCTTACTGGTACTCGTCTGTCACAAATCACTCCTGACACTCTTCTCCACCCAATCCACCCTGCCTGTACTCTCTTCTTCACCTCTCTTCCACACTTGCCATTACTCTGAACTGTTGATCCCAAGTATTTAAACTCATCCACCTTTGCCAGCTCTACTCTCTGCATCCTCACCATTCCTCTATCCTCCCTTTCATTCACACACATATATTCTGTCTTAGTCTGGCTGACCTTCATTCCTCTCCTCTCTAGAGCATATCTTCACCTCTCCAGGGTCTCCTCAACCTGTTCCCTACTCTCACTACATATCACAATGTCATCTGCAAACATCACAGTCCACGGGGACTTCTGTCTGATCTCATCTGTCAACCTGTCCATCACCAATGCAAATAAGAAAGGGCTCAGAGCTGATCCTTGATGTAATCCCACCTCCACCTTAAGTGCATCTGTCACTCCCACTGCAGATCTCACTGCTGTCACACTACCCTTGTACATATCCTGTATCACTCTTACATACTTCTCTGCCACTCCCGACTTCCTCATACAATACCACAACTCCTCTCTAGGCACCCTGTCATATGCTTTCTCTAAGTCCACTTAGACACAATGCAGCTCCTTCTGACCTTCTCTGTACTTCTCCAACACTCTCAGAGCAAACATCGCATCTGTAGTGCTCTTTCCTGGCATGAAACCATACTGCTGATCACTAAGCATCACCTCCCTTCTTAACCTAGCTTCCACTACTCTTTCCCATAATTTCATGCTGTGACTGATCAGTTTTATCCCTCTGTAGTTACTACAGCTCTGCACATCACCCTTATTCTTAAAAATCTGTACCAAAACACTTTTTCTCCACTCCTCAGGCATCCTCTCACTTTCCAAGATTTCATTAAACCGTCTGGTTAAAAATTCCACTGCCATTTCTCCTAAACACACAAGCTTGCACAGGTATATCATCTGGACCAACAGCCTTTCCATTCTTCATCCTCTTTATAACTATTCTTACTTCCGTCTTGCTAATCCATTGCACTTCCTGATCCCCACATCATCCAGCCTTATCTCTCTCATTCTCTTCATTCATCAGCCCCTCAAAGTACTCTTTCCATCTGTTCAACACATTCTCCTTGCTAGTGAGTATGTTTCCCTCATTATCCTTTATCAACCTTACCTACTGCACATCTTTCCTAGCTCGGTTAATATATCTATGTCCATTAATTCAAGCAACTCTTCCCTTAGTTCATTTTCTTCCAGTCTGAGGGCACATTCTTTGTTTTCCACTTCCTGCGGGCATTCTATAGAAAGTTCTATAGCATCTTCCTGTGGCACCTTCTTTTCAATTTCATCCTGTGCCATCTGTTGCTCTGCCATATGGGAACTCACTTGCCTATCACTCCTCAACATTGATTGCATCAGAGTTTCCACAATCTCCTGTTCCTTCCCTTGCTAATTAGCTTTAAGTGAATGTTTATACGGGTTTCCTGTGGAAGGCTCCAAAATATCTTGACATGGCACCTGACCAATTGGTTCCTGTTCCACTGGTTTCCCCTTAATTTGGATATCCATTGCTCTATCCTGTTGTGGTGCTTTCTACCTTAAATTTTCTACACTGAATCCTTCACTTTGCAGGTGCTGTATAACCTCAGTTTCTATTTCATTAACTTCTCCATTACTAACATCCTTTCTACTTTTCCTCTTTGTTTTCTTATTTTTTTTGTATTGTAAAGTTTACCATGTCCGGATTCCTTTGCCTGTATTTCTCTTCAAATATCTTTGGCGCTGCTCTTTCTGTATTGTTTAGTTTTTCTTTCTCATTTGCACAGATATTACACCATATTAAATCTCTTTTTCTTTCCCATGTCCATATTTCTTCTTCAGATGTCTCAAGATCTTCCTGCTTCTCCTTACTTTACTCACTCCACCATACTGTGATGTAGTCTGTGTTAGACTTTCTACATTAAATCCTTCACTTTGCAGACACTCCATAACTTCAACTTCTATTTCTTTAACTTCTGCTTCAATAATCTTCTTTTCCACATTCCATCTTTGTGATATTCATTTTTTATTGTGAAATTTTCCATATCTGGATGCTTTGCCTATATTCTTCTTTGAATATCTTTGTGGATGCTCTCTATATCAATTAACTTGGCTTTCTCCTTTGCATAAATATTGCACCATATCAAATCTCTTTCTTTCCCATGTCCATATTTCTTTTTTATACTTTTCAAAAATGTCTAGGTTTTGTTGTTTACATTTTCGCACTTCCTCAGATACTTCTTTTTCAAAACATATCAAAGTTTATTGATCTATATACTGTTTTTCAAAAATCTGTTGTTATTAATGAATGCACATTTTTATTTGAAGCTTCTGACAGTTTTTCCTGTGAAAGTATTTTTCTTTCCTCTAATTTATCTCTTAAATTCTTTGTATATCATCTGTCTGGAAATTCTGAGCTTTTTGCATAATAGTAACAATACATAATTTCTTTCTTATCCTCAATAGTCCACTCTATTGTCTTTATGGTTCTTCTTTGGCCTATTAGTTTTTGTGATTTTTGTGGACTGCTACTTCCTTCTACAATGGGGGGGGGAGGTATCCTCCCCCTGGACCTGGCCTGGCCCCATTGTAGGAATGTTTCCAGATTTTGAGGATTTTACACTGTCATTTTTTCCAGTTAGGCACCAGTGTGCCTACCAGGATTGGGCACTTTTTTATCCTGGGTCTTGTGCACTCGGCTATCTTTTTTTGTTTTTGACTTACTTCTGTCAATGATATACGCTATATAAATACAGTCCATATATCAGTGTTGCCTTGGTGAGATTTTGTGAAAAACAGAGTCCGCCTCGCGAAGGTACTCACCAAGAATTGAGGATGCATTCACCTTCAGCACTACTATCTCCCTTGCTTGCTGAATTTTCATCTCTCTTTTTTGATTTCTTCAAGTCTTTTGGGTTTCTAATACCATGATGGAAATGGATCCCATTCCTAAGTCAGAGTACTATTAAAGTTCAAGAAATTAGTATTATTGCACTTTTTGATGTTAGCCAAAAGTGCTCTTTGCAGTACCCGCAATGTGCCCAGCAACGACTCCTTCTGCAATTCATACGGTCTTACATGAATTGGTAACATACCTAAATATGATTGTAAATTCTTTTTTATAAGACCAGTTGCTCCTACCACTATTGGAACTGTTTGGTTATCTTTCTTCCACATGGCTCTCATTTCTGCCTGCAGATCAAGGTATTTTATGACTTTATGTCTCTCTGTACGCAAGACACTATAGTCACTAGGTGTGGCAATTTCAATGATCAATGCTACTTTTGTCTTCTTTTCTTGGATCACTATGTCCAGTTTTCTAGCATCTATCTTTTGAACTGTTGGTATTGCGTGATCTCTTGTGATGTAAACTTCATAATTTTCTATGACTCTCTGTGGATCATGTGCCCAATGTTTTTCAGCCACTTCGATACCATAATGTTTGCACAATCTCCAGTGTAACAATCTCGCCACATTATTATGCCTTTCAGTATACAGTCCCTCTGCCATTAGAGCATTGCAACCAGCAATAAGGTGTGTACCTGTTTCCAACTCGGTTCCACAAAACCTACATATGTCTGTTTCTCCCACATGTTCAATGGACTTAGTAAACCAGCGTGTACGCAGCCCACTATCTTGAGCTGCCAATATTAACCTTTCATTTCTTGATGTAAATTCACCTCTCCTTAATGATTCCTGCATTCATTCTTGATCAACATGAGGCCCTTCCAGAAGCTTTTTATACTTTCAACTATATTTTACGTTTTTTCCACATCTCTTGCCTTCTCATCTGATCTTTCACCTTATATTCTTTCTTTTCATTTTTAGCACATTCAGTTGCTGCCTGGTTTTTATCCACTTCTGGTTTGATTTCCATTCCTGCTTGACGTCGATATACTTCTGCTAAATTAAGCAGAGATGTCATCTTAGATTTATTCTCCTCATATTTTAAAACATTCACCACATTTGGATCTTGTGAGGTCAATAGATATGTGTGGAGTTCCATGATTGCAGATCTATACATGTCATCAATTTCAAGGAGGCCCATCCCTCCTTCAGAACGGGGGAATATATAATCTTGGTATAAACTGATTTTTATAAATCATTTGGTGAGCATGAAGCATCCTTCTTGTTTTGATATCCAATCTATCCAACACTTTTTGGGGCTAGTCAATCACTCCAAAACTATAAGTTAGGACAGGAAGAATAAAATTTATAGCTTGGATCTTGTTCCTAGGTGTCAATGCTGTTTTCAGGATTAATTTAAGTCTTCTAAAGTACTTCTTACTAAGCCTTATTCACATTTGTTCATGTTTTATTTCTGATCCTTCATCAATTCCCAAGTATTTATACACCCCCTCTTGCTCAAGTTCTTTTATATCACATTCTTGTCCCAAACTGATGTTTTTCTGGTGCTGCAATTTTCCTTTTTTAAAGGTTGCTTTTGCACATTTATCAAGACCAAATAACATTTCAATATCATCTGAAAAAGTTTTGACAACCTGCAGCTGTGCTTTCAGTTCCTCATCTGATGAGCCATACAATTTTAAATCATCAACAAAGAGAAGATGAGAAGTCATTAGACTTTGTTGTTTTCTAGAAGCCAAATTGTAGCCATGGCCTAGGCTGTTAAGTAACAGCTTAATGTGTTAATGGTAAGGCAGAATAACAAGGGTGACAGAGAGTCGCCCTGGAATATCCCCCTTTGAATTTTTATCCCTGGGATAATAATCTGTCCTTTATCATGGCTTAATTGCAAAGTGGTCTGCCACTGTTTCATGGTTACTGTAATGTGATCAATCAGTGTAGGGTGTATCGTATACATTTTTATGCACTCTTTTATCCATGAATGTGGGATACTATCAAATGCTTTTTTGTAGTCAATCCATGCCATACTTTGGTTCTTCCCCTTCTTACAATTTTCCACTATAACTTTGTTTAACACCAAATGGTCCTTTGTTCCATATGACTTTCTTTTATTGCCCTTTTGTTCTACTGCCATAATTGGGTTTTCTTCTAAATTACTAGAAACTCTGTCAGCGTCAATTCCCATGTATAGTTTGTATGCTGTCGGAAGACAAGTTATTGGTTTATAATTTTTAGGGTAGCTTGCAGGTTCACTCTTAAGTAAGAGCATTGTTTTTCCTGTTGTTAACCAGTGTGGTGTGTGTTCGGGGTGCATATATAAATAGTTCTTACTCATGGCTAAATCATCGTGCAAAGAGGTTAATACTTTAAGCCAAACGTTAGGTACTGCATCTGGGCCTGGGGTTTTCCAGTTAGAGGCTTTTCTCAACTTTATTTCAATCTCTCTAGTTGTTATTTCATCCCATTTCATATCCTGTACCTTTAAACTTCTTATTCTCTCTTACGTTTCTATCCATTTAGCATTTTTATTATGTTCCACGGGATCTTCATAGATACTTCTCCAAAATGTATCTACTTCCTCTTTTTTTGGCAGTCTATCAATTCCTTTTACCTTATTTCCCAGTTCTCTATAAAACTTTTTTGGGTCATCAATAATTTTATTTTGTGTTTTTTCCTTATATTTATCTTTGTATCTTCTAAGTCTTTCCGCCTGTTTTGCAATTTTTAGTTTGTTATCTCCAATAGTGCATAATAGATCCTGGTCCGTTCTAATACCACGCTTTGTTTTTATCACATCTATCTTTCTTAATATTTTCATTGATCTGTTCCCTCTTCTATAATCTTCTAACAATGATACGTCTTGTCTTAGCTGCTTTATAGTTTTCTCTATTCGATATTTCCATGATGGTATTCGCTGTTGCCCCCTCTTTTCCCTTGCTACCTTATGTTCCTGTGATAGAACTTTATCAGTTATTAATTTAGCAGCACGGTAATATATTCTGTTTACTTCTGTTATATCACATGGGTCTCTATGGACAGTGGTATGTATTGTGTTCATTTGTTTTATTAAGCTTCTGACTTTTGGGGTTTTATTAACCTTCTGCAGTCTATTTCTCTCATTGATCTTGATATATCTTTGTCTATTAAATCAAGCAACTCTTCTCTTATCTCCTTTTCTTCCATACTGAGGGTACATCCCTTGTTTTCCTTTTCCTGTGGGCATTCTATAGAAAGTTCTATAGCATCTTCCTGTGACACATTCTCTTCAATTTCATCCTGTTTCTTCTGTTGTTCTGTCATATGGGAACTCACTGGCCTATCACTCCTCCACATTGACTGCAACAGAGTTTCCACAGTTTCCTGTTTCTTTCCTTGCTGTCTAGTTTCAAATGAATGTTTATACTAGTTTCTTGTGGAAGGCTCCAAAATATCTTGATGTGGCACCTGACCCAGTTACTTCCTGTTCCACTGGTTTCCCCTTAATTTGGATATCCATTGCTCTATCCTTTTGTGGTGCTTTCTGCATTTGATTTTCTACACTGAATCCTTCATTTTGCAGCTGTTCCATTACTTCAATTTCTATTTCTTTGACTTCTCCATTACTCATCTCTTTTTATACTTTTCCTCTTAGTCTTCTTATTTTTTGTATTGTAAAGTTTTCTATATCCAGATTCCTTTGCCTATATTTTACTTCAAATATCTTTGGTGCTGCTCTTTTTGTATTAATTAATTTTGCTTTCTCCTTTGCATAAATATTACACCATAGTAAATCTCTTTTCCATTCCCCTGTCCATATTTCGTCTTCACATGTCTCCTGATCTTCTTGCTTTTCCTTATTCTGGGGACATATTCCAGCATAATGTGATGTAGTCTGTCTTAGACCTTCTACATTAAATCCTTCACTTTGCAGGCACTCCATAACTTCAGCTTCTATTTCTTTAACCTTTACTTTACTAATCATCTTTTCTACATTATGTTTTTGTGTTATTAACCTTTTTATTGTGAAATTTTCCTTATCTGGATGCCTTTGCCTGTATTTCTCTTTGAATACTTTTGAGACTGCCTTCTCTATATTAGTTAACTTAGCTTTCTCCTTTGCATAAATATTGCACCATATCAAATCTCTCTTTCTTTCCCATGTCCATATCTCTTTTTTAGCTTTTTCAAATATCTCTAAGTTTTGTTGTTTATATTTTTCCACTTCCTCAAAGGCTTCTTTTTCCAAAGAGATCAAAGTTTCTTGATCTATATACTGTTTTTCAAAAATCTGTTGTATTAATGAACGCAAATTTTTATCTGAAGCTTCTGACAGTTTTTCCTGCGAAAGTATTTTTATTTCCTCTAATTTCTCTCTTAATCATTTTGTATATCTTGTATCTGGAAATTCTGGTCTTCTTACATAATAATAACAATGCATAATTTCTTTCTTATCCTCAATAGTCCACTGTATCATCTTTATGGCTCCTTTTTGGCCAGTCAATTTTTGTCCTTTTTGTGGACTGCTGCTTCCTTCTACAACAGGCCCATTGTAGGAATATTTCCGCATTTTGAGGATTCTACCCTGTCATTTTTTCCAGTCCTGGCAACAGTGCACCTACCAGCATTGGACACTTTTTTATCCTGGGTCTTGTGCCCCTGGTTATCTTTTTTCATTTTTGATTTACTTCTGTCCATGATATATGCTATATAACTACACTCTATATATCAGTATCGCCTTGGTGAGAGTTTGTGAAAAAAAGGGTCCGCCTCATGAAGGTACTCACCAAGACTTGAGCATGAATTTAATTTCAGCACTACTACGCTTCTTTGCTTGTTGACTTTTCATCTCTCCATCAAGGCTCCTCTTTTTTGATTTCTCCAAACCTTTTGGGTTTCTAATACCATGACGGGAATGGACCCCATTCCTAAGTCAGAGTACGATTAAAGTTCATGAAATTAGTATTATTGCACTCTTTGATGTTAGCCAAAAGTGCTCTTCACAGTACCCACAATGTGCCCAGCAATGACTCCTTCTGCAATTCATACGGTGTTACATGGATTGGTAACATATCTAAATATGATTGTAAATTCTTTTTTATAAGACCAGTTGCTCCTACTACTACTGGAACTGTCTGGGTATCTTTCTTCCACATGGTTCTCATTTCTGCCTGCAGATCAAAGTATTTTATGACTTTGTGTCTCTATGTACGCAAGACACTTTAGTCACTAGGTGTGGCAATTTCAATGATCAATGCTACTTTTGTCTTCTTTTCTTGGATCACTATGTCCGGTTTTCTAGCATCTATCTTTTGGACTGCTGGTATTGGGTGATCCCATGTGATGTAAACTTCATAATTTTCTATGATTCTCTGTGGCTCATGTTTCCAATGTTTTTCAGCCACTTTGATACCATAATGTTTGCACAATCACCAGCTTAACAATTTCACCACATTATTATGCCTTTCAGTATACAGTCCCTCTGCCATTAGAGCATCGCAACCAGCAATAACGTGTGTAACTGTTTCCACCTCGGTTGCACAAAACCTACATATGTTTGTTTCTCCCACATGTTCAATGGACTTAGTAAACCAGCGTGTATGCAGCCCACTATCTTGGGCTGCCAATATTAACCTTTCATTTCTTGATGTAAATTCACCTCTCCTTAACCATTCCTGCATTCGTTCTTGATCAACATGAGGCTCTTCCAGAAGTTTTTTATACTTGCAACTATATTTATGTTTTTTCCACATTACATGGCTTCTCATCTGATCCTTCACCTTATATTCTTTCTTTTCTTTTATAGCACATTCAGTTGCTGCCTGATTTTTATCCACTTCTGGTTTGATTTCCATTCCTGCTTGACATCGATATGCTTCTGCTAAATTAAGCAGAGATGCCATATTAGATTTAATCTCCTCATGTTTCAAAACTTTCACATTTGGATCTTGTGAGGTCAGTAGATATGTGTGGAGTCCCACGATTGCAGATCTATACATGTAATCAATTTCAAGGAGGCCCATCCCTCCTTCAGAATGGGGGATATATAATCTTGGTATACACTGATTTTTATAAATCATTTGGTGAGCATGAAGCATCCTTCTTGTTTTGATATCCAATCTATCCAACACTTTTTGGGGCCAGTCAATCACTCCAAAACTATAAGTTAGGACAAGAAGAGCAAATTGATTTATAGCTTGGATCTTGTTCCTAGGTGTCAATGCTGTTTTTAGGATTAATTTAAGTCTTCTAAAGTACTCCTTACTAAGCCTTATTCGCATTTGTTCATGTTTTATTGCTGATCTTTCATCAGTCCCCAAGTATTTATACACCCCCTCTTGCTCAAGTTCTTTTATATCACATTCTTGTCCCAAACTGATGTTTTCCTGGTGCTGCAATTTTCCTTTTTTAAAGGTTGCTTTTGTACATTTATCAAGACCAAATGGCATTCCGATATCATCTGAAAAAGTTTTGACGACCTGCAGCTGTGCTTTCATCTGATGAGCTATACAATTTTAAATCATCAACAAAGAGAAGATGAGAAGTCATTAGACTTTGTTGTTTTCTAGAAGCCAAATTGTAACCATGGCCTAGGCTAAGTAACAGCTTAATGGGTTAATGACAAGGCAGAATAACAAGGGTGACAGAGCGTCACCCTGGAATATCCCCCTTTGAAATTTTATCCCTGGGATAATAATATGTCCTTTATCATGGCTTAATTGCAAAGTAGTCTGCCACTGTTTTATGGTTACTGTAATGTAATCAATCAGAGTAGGGTGTATCTTATACATTTTTAAGCACTCTTTTATCCATGAATGTGGGATACTATCAAATGCTTTTTTGTAGTCAATCCATGCCATACTTAGGTTCTTCCCCTTCTTACAATTCTCCACTATAACTTTGTTTAAAAACAAATTGTCCTTTGTTCCATATGACTTTCTTTTATTGCCCTTTTGTTCTACTGCCATAATTGAGTTTTCTTCTAAATGACTATAAACTCCGTCAGTGTCAATTCCCATGTATAGTTTGTATGTTGTTGGAAGACATGTTTTTGGTCTATAATTTTTAGGGCAGCTTGCAGGTTCACTCTTAAGTAAGAGCATTGTTTTTTCTGTTGTTAACCAGTGCGGTGTGTGTTCGGGGTGCATATATAAATAGTTCTTACTCATGGCTAAATCATCCTGTGAAGAAGTTAATACTTTAAGCCAAACATTAGGTACTGCATCTGGGCGTGGGGTTTTCCAGTTAGAGGCTTTTCTCAACTTTATTTCAATCTCTCTAGTTGTTATTTCTTCCCATTTCATATCCTGTACATTTAAACTTCTTATTCTTTCTTTTACTTCTTTTATCCATTTAGCATCTTTATTATGTTCCACAGGATCTTCATAGATACTTCTCCAAAATGTATCTACTTCCTCTTTTTTTGGCGGTCTATCAATTCCTTTTACCTTATTTCCCAGTTCTCTATAAAACTTTTTTGGGTCATCAATAATTTGTTTATTTTGTATTTTTCCCATATATTTATCTTTGTATCTTCTAAGTCTTTCTACCTGTTTTGTAATTTTTAGTTTGTTATCTCCAATAGTGCATAATAGATCCTGGCCTGTTCTAATACCGCGCATTGCTTTTATCACATCTATCTTTCTTATTTTCATTGCTCTGTTCCCTCTTCTATAATCTTCTAACAATGATACTTTTTGTCTTAGCTGCTTTACAGATTTCTCTATTCAATATTTTCATGATAGTATTCGGTGTCGCCCGCTCTTTTCCCTCGCTACCCTATGTTCCTGTGGTACAACTTTATCAGTTATTACTTTAGCAGCACAGTAATATATTCTGTTTACTTCTATTATATCACATGGGTCTCTATGGACAGTCCTAATTACTGTGTTCATATGTTTTATCAAGCTTCTGACTTTTGGGGTTTTATTAACCTTCTGCAGTCTATTTCTCTCATTGATCCTGATATATCTATCTTTGTCTATTAAATCAAGCAACTCTTCTCTTATCTCCTTTTCTTCCATACTGAGGGTACATCCCTTGTTTTCCATTTCCTGTGGGCATTCTATAGAAAGTTCTATAGCATCTTCCTGTGGCACATTCCCTTCAATTTCATCCTGTTTCTTCTGTTGTTCTGTCATATGGGAACTCACTGGCCTATCACTCCTCCACATTGACTGCATCAGAGTTTCCTCAGTTTCCTGTTTCTTTCCTTGCTGTCTAGTTTTAAATGAATGTTTATACTAGTTTCTTGTGGAAGGCTCCAAAATATCTTGATGTGGCACCTGACCCAGTTACTTCCTGTTCCACTGGTTTCCCCTTAATTTGGATATCCATTGCTCTATCCTTTTGTGGTGCTTTCTGCATTTGATTTTCCACACTGAATCCTTCTCTTTGCAGCTGTTCCATTACTTCAATTTCTATTTCTTTGACTTATCCATTACTCATCTCTTTTTCTACTTTTCTTCTTAGTCTTCTTATTTTTTGTATTATAAAATTTTCAATATCCAGATTCTTTTGCCTATATTTTTCTTCAAATATCTTTGGTGCTGCTCTTTTTGTATTAATTAATTTTGCTTTGTCCTTTGCATAAATATTACACCATATTTAATCTCTTTTCCATTCCCCTGTCCATATTTTGTCTTCACATGTCTCCTGATCTTCTTGCTTTTCCTTATTCTGGGGACATATTCCAGCATAATGTGATGTAGTCTGTCTTAGACCTTCTACATTAAATCCTTCACTTTGCAGGCACTCTATAACTTCAGCTTCTATTTCTTTAACCTTTACTTTACTAATCATCTTTTCTACATTATGTTTTTGTGTTATTAACCTTTTTATTGTGAAATTTTCCTTATCTGGATGCCTTTGCCTGTATTTCTCTTTGAATACTTTTGAGACTGCCTTCTCTATATTAATTAACTTGGCTTTCTCCTTTGCATAAATATTGCACCATATCAAATCTCTCTTTCTTTCCCATGTCCATATCTCTTTTTTAGCTTTTTCAAATATCTCTAAGTTTTGTTGTTTATATTTTCCACTTCCTCAAAGGATTCTTTTTCCAAAGAGATCAAAGTTTCTTGATCTATATACTGTTTTTCAAAAATCTGTTGTACTAATGAACGCAATTTTTTATCTGAAGCTTCTGACAGTTTTTCCTGCAAAAGTATTTTTCTTTCCTCTAATTTCTCTCTTAATTGTTTTGTATATCTTGTATCCGGAAATTCTGGGCTTCTTGTATAATAATAACAATGCATAATTTCTTTCTTATCCTCAATAGTCCACTGTATCATCTTTATGGCTCTTTTTTGGCCAATCAATTTTTGTCCTTTTTGTGAACTACTACTACTTCTACAACAGGGGGGCCATCCTCCTCCTGAGCCTGGCCTGGCCCCATTGTAGGAATATTTCCGCATTTTAAGGATTCTTTACTGTCATTTTTTCCAGTCCTGGCACCAGTGTGCCTACCAGGATTGGGAACTTTTTTATCCTGGGTCTTGTGCCCCCAGTTATCTTTTTTTTATTTACTTCTGTCCATGATATGTGCTATATAAATACAGTCTATATATCAGTATCATGCGAAGGTACTCACCAGGACTTGAGGATGAATTTAATTTCAGCACTACTATGCTCCTTTGCTTGCTGACTTTTCATCTCTCCATCCTACTCTTTGACTCTTCCTATGCCCTTTCAGATCAGGATAACAAATTTGTGCAAACAAGATTTAACTCATTAACCCCAAGTACCTTCTCATGGCGCCTGTGTGCTTAACCCCAAGCACGCCATGAGAAGGTACAAATTACAAGCTGTTACCCCCGAGTGCCTTCCACAGGCCAGAGAAAGTGTACTGCAGATTTCTAGTTTACCTTAATGTAAAACATGCTGAAATCGTAACTGAATGTGTAATTTACATTATATAGTTACGATTCAGCACGGTCTTACATTAAGGTTACTTTAAACTTCTTGCAGAAAATCTGTTTTAAAAGTTCTCGATAAGCAAGTGGTGGCAACCAATCGGATTCTTGCAATCCAAGCCACCACTTGGATAACACCTCCACCCCCAATCTAAATTTCTTTTGTTTCCTCCTAATAAAAAGAGAGTCCAGCAGCAGGTATTTCTTTTCTTTCTTCAAAGAATTGGAGATTGTACCTGCTACTGGATTGTTTAATTTATTTTCCGCACTCAAGGATTTCACGGGCCGCTGTAGGCACTACCAGGAGTTCCCATTCAGCTCAGAACAACAATTACCTTCTTTTTCTCATAGTAAGTATTACTTTCTAAGTTATGATTCACCACCTTTCTCGGATATCCTGCAGAGGACAGCCGTACACATCTGCGTATACTTGTATTATATTTATATGTATGTGTGTGTGCGTGTAAGTCTAAGATCAATGGCAACTTGTCTCAGTTTAAACAGCAAAGGGTTATACCCTGGGGTTTCATAGTTTATAATGTATTTTGTTTGTTCGTATATATGGTGTGCTAGCCTAGGTGTAAATAGGGCTCAGAGCACATTGTTTCTGCATCCGCTGTGTGCCGCTTTCACTTTTTGTATATGAGCAATAGTGGATACCGTTGAGTTGTGAGATACTGCCCAACCAGCACCACATCCGATACAGCTATATTCCCTTCTCCTTTTCTGTCTTCGCTTGTTTTTTTTTTTTGAATTGTATAGTTCGCTGATGATCACTTATGTCTGCCTTGTGTTGAATCTACATTCTGCAGGTAAACGTTTTGTGCGTTCTTCGTGTTATTGAATGTAACAGTTCCCACTTTCAATTTTGTTGCGGAACTCATTGGAAATCTGCTTTCTTAACCCCCCCCCCCCGTTCTTTTACAGAGTAATAATTTATGAAATGTTGTGCTTGTTAAATGTTGTTCTTCTTTACACATGCGATTACTAGAGTCCTGTTTGTCACTGAAGTGGGATCCTTTGACACTGGTAACTTGAGGTGGTGTTTGTAGATAAAGACCGTTTGGCCCTTTGACATTTGTGTGTATGTCGCTTTTTGCATTTGCAATTTGTGATCAAATTAACTAGGTTACAAGTGTGAATGCAATTTGTACTATAAATCAACACCTTTCCCTTGCCTGCATACAAGTGTGTCACTGTGCATTACAAGCAGTAGTATTCACTGCGCAGGACTACATCAGCACATTTTCTGACGATGAATTCCTCTGAGAGGTTGATGACTTACCAGGTCATGAGTAAAGTACAGTCAATGCTAATAAGAAAAGCCTTATCAGTAAGACAAATCATATTATGTTTAAAGGTAGTAACGTTGTTGACAGTGGTTATCTTTTCCGCACAGCCCTACCTGACCTATGGGATGTCTTTTGACACCAACAACCATGCCATCAAATTGAGTAAGGCTGATGAATGAATAATAAATGCTTCCATAGCAACACCATTAGCAATATAGCTTCATAACACAACCTACACATTGCTGGAACATTTGTTCCACTCCAGTCCACTAGTCCATTTATGGGCAGGGAGTTGATCATGTGTTTTATGGGGAAAATACCAGCTCCAGTGAAATAGAGAGATGAACCCAGAGTATAATCCAGGTGACTTATGTTCACAGCATGAGCATCTACTTCAGCCCCCTGTGGGGTGAATGGGGAACCCTATCATTGGGAATGATGGAGCTGAATAGGGCTGCCCCTTGTCACAATCTTTTGGTAGAGTGGCACTGATATCTGGAGGTGGTGCTGGGGTTGTGTGTTCAATTCACCAAGCCATGAATGCAGTAACCTTCCTCAATAGGTACACAGTAGCATACACATGCATAGACAGGAACAGTGGCCCCTGCAGTAATACAAGTTGCATGCCCCTAGCCTAAGGAGAGGGGATAAATACTTAAAAGAGGGTATCCCCTTTGTTAGGATGTCAGTAATGGCACAAGCAATACCTTATCTTATATATGCATGGGATTTGACATTTTAGGCTTGAGCAGTCATTCACCATATCCTTTAATTCTTCTTATATGTACAACCTACATGGAAAAAAATGTCCTGTTTTAAGAATGGAAATATGCTGAGCATCCAAGGCTAGTTTTGGGCACATGTGTTCAGACAGGTAGGTGTGCATTGGTCAAGATCAGGGAAGAGAAATATTCCAGCAGATATTTTGTAATATTTGACAAACACTAGGCAAGATTTTAGCCAGGTCAAAAGTTTAACAGTTTACAGATACCGACATTTGAAGCATCTCTGATGGTTATTAATGTTAGAAGCATTAACAGTATATTTTTTTAATTGGAAAACTAGCTACATACTAGCATAGTAAGTCTGCAGTTTGGAGTTTGATTTGTTAGTATTTGTTGATATTCGCACAATACGCTATTTTGCATTTGTGAGTGATTTTAGTAGCATCCAGAAATTGTTGCAGTTTGTAGTTAGACATGTATTGTGTAAAACGCAAATATCCTGCGATTTGTAGTATTGTTTTTGTATTATGATTAGACAGGATTTCAGTGGAATGTTAGATTTAGAATATTTCTATAAATGATTAATTTTGGCTGGCTAAATCGTTATTTGATGGTGATCTACTTTATTCAGTGAAAACAAACTGCTGACTAGTGGGTTGCATTCTCTTAATTTTCCGATATCTGATCGTATTCGGAACTTTTATGTTTGCTTTGTGAAAGGGTCAGTGCATTAGTAGCACCAACATAAGTTTGCATTGTAAAATGTAAGACTAAACTAGCCTTGGGTTGTTATACTGTAAAATGTGGTGCAGTGCCATATCAGAGGTGTTGACCTCTATCTGATACTATGGTGAGTGCCTTTAGTCTGTAAAGTGCTCATGAAAACATTAGTTTAAAAACCTAAAATCCTATTTTAGTGCTTTAGTTACTACATTAGTACAGTCAGTACATTGTGACTTTATATGACAGGTGGTTGGCAATTGTCAATTGGAAGTGGGTTAGTCATGTACTGAAAAAAAATCAGAGTGCTATTCAGAAGTAATATTTCACAAAGCCTTAGAAATCTTAGTATCCAAGAGTGCCTTCCTTTTGAAAACCTCTAGCAACAATCGAGGCAATTCTGTTTTTGGTTTTCATTACAATATGTGCTTGTGTTAACTGTCAGCCTGGTAGATTAACTATATACAATATTTTCATTTAGCCTGACACAGATGGGAGCAAGCTTTCCTTTTTAGAGAAAGCCAGCTCACCTAAAAATATTGTGACTTCTAGTGGTGCAGATCTGAGTGAGCAGAATTCCTGGTGCGGTTATAATACATTTATCATTTGTTTAGATGCAGCATGGATGTTTTACGAAGATCAGAAGTAAAGCTTAGATGCATGTAGTGCAAAAATTTTAAGATTAAATTAAATTACTAAAGGCTATATTGATCTGTTACTCTTTCACAGACATTAAATTAAGAAAAAAAATATTTAGCTATGCTGGTAAGTAGAGCTGCAGAAGAAAATATTTGTGATAGCATTATAGCATGGTTCAGTTTGATTGTTTGAGGAGGGCAGGAAGGATTTCATTTTGCAACAAAGCCCTAGTCTTGACTGCATGCTTTAATTGTTAGACCACTGTACTGATTTATAGCTGCGCATTCATATGATGACTAAATATTTGAGCACATTTCATTGATGGAGTTGCTAGTGTAGGAAATGCATAAATCTGCAACTTTGCTTTACTAATGGCTAGAAAATAATTAATTTCACTTAGAGAACCATAAGACCACTTACAGCTAGCTCAGTTTATTATAAACGTTTAACAGTATTGTGTTAGAGTCTGAAAGTGAGAAGAGCAAATGTGATTCAGAATTAAATGGATGAAGATGGGCAGATAGTGGGTGGGGATAGGGCAGATTCTTTGCTGACTTGTTCTTTTGCAGGTTACTGCAATTTTATCAGGCCAGTTGCTTCACTATAAATGTATTTGATAAGTTAACTGTATTTCTCCCCATTTGCTTGTTCTTGGAGAAAGAAGTAATCTGAGAGGGAGACATAGAGAGGAAGTGGAAGGGAGATAAATGTACATTGGTGGTGCAGTCTTAGGTATTACACAAAACAACATGCATTTATCTTATGTCGTTTGCAACCACCCCAAACATAGTTTATGGAGGCACATTATATAAAGCCATGCTGGTCTCACCAGACCACAACACACTTTCCCACATGCTTTTGGGAGACTTGATGTGTTGTTTTGCAAATTTTTGCCTGGCCTGTGTGTTTTTCTGTTAGGGCTGGACAGAAAACCTTTTCTAACTACCCCATAGTGCAGACATATGGAGAATATGGGATATTGATGTCACATGTAGTACACAGCCAGTACTTTTCCAGAAATTCCTGCAGTTCCTTCAGTGTTGCTGTATGTCTTTTGGCAGCCTCCCTGACCAGTGATCATGTTGTTTTTCTTAAATTTTGTAGGGATGTCCAGTTCTTTGCAACATCAGTGTTGTCCCATATTTTATCCATTGTTTGACTGTCTTCACTGTGTTCCATGGTATATCCAATGGTCAGTAAGATATAAGTGCTGTACTACTTTGACTGAATTACTATGGTGTTTGTCCTAACAGATGGTAATGACTCTGTCTTATATTACACCTGTACCCCGAATATAATGAATGGCTACTCAACAGATAATCTGATGCAATTTCCCACCTGCACATTGGGTGTTTAATTCTGATTTTTTTTTCCTGTTGGTGCTTGTACATACCAGGAAATGTTACTGAATGGTTGTTTTGGGGAAATCTTTCATTCTGGTGCCTGTGCATACATTATATTGAAGGGCTTCACTGGGTGAATGCGTCATTCTGCTGCTTGCACATACTAGGAAATGTTACACACGTTTCGTTTGGCAAAGTGTGCATACCTCAACATTCGACTGAAGGAGTTGCTAGGCTGAAGTGCTCATGCTGGTGGTGTCACATACTAGGAAATGTTACTGTAGTGTTTTTCTGGGGAAACATTTTATTGAGGTGCATGTATACCTGGACATAGTAATGTTACTTAGGGAAATAATTCATTGTATTTCAGGGAAGTGCTTGTGGATACATGGTCTGACTGCTGAAGTGACCGCTGGGCAAAATAGTTTATTGTGCTTTTTGGTGCTTGTGCATACACAATGCAAACAACTCAATGGGTTACTGGGGAAGCAAAGAAATTAAGTGTGACAATTTCATACGGTTACATTACTTAGAATACAGCACAGAAATGTATTTATAGTGTAATATACTAGCATATAAGACATCCGATACACCATTGAGTAAATAGTATAATGTAAAATAAGCAGACAATAAATCACTTCTGCTTGTAGTATTCTATTTGTGATTAGTAGCTTCATGAGTGAGATTCTTCATCAACTAGCTATCCTCCAAAACCCCTAATGTTTTTTTTTCGTGTGTGTGTGTGTGTGTGTGTGTGTGTGTGTGTGTGTGTGTGTGTGTGTGTGTGTGTATATATATATATATATATATATATATATATATATATATATATATATATATATATATATATAAAGTATGTGCAAATGTGTGCATATCGATATATATGTATGCCGTCCATTCACTTTGTGGTAATCTAGAGCAATCCATTGGTAGCTGATTTTGTAGTTGAAAATCCTGTTCTTTACCTTCAAAGCACTGAATGACTTAGTAACCTTTGGTTCAGTAATAGAAATGGAGTGTCTCAAAAGTTGTTGCCAGCTGTTTCAATTTTAGCTTTGAATTTTGCATTCCGGTATAGAAATTAGATGTAAATAATGTGTGTAATTATGTAAAACTATGGCAGAAGACAAGCTACCTAGTTTATTTCTGCTTGTCTTATTATTATTAATATGATTATAGTGAGTAGTTGCCTGAGTGAGAAAAGGTTATTACATAGTGACTACTGAAAGCATGGAGCTACCATATTTTTATGCATTTCTCCTGGCTTTGTCAGTCGTGTGGAATTTAGGTGGGAGGAAGGGCTCAGTAATATGTAAGTGTTATACTATTTGAGTGACTATGGCCTTATAACAGATTATGACTGTGTTGCTTAACACCTGCAGAAGGTAATATAATGAATGCCAGCAATTATCACCTGTGTCTGGCCATGCATAACTTTGCAAGTCATTAGCACAGTGCAGTTACAATATAGTACTGAATCATTGTCACTTTTCAGGTAAAACTGTCAGCAGCTGTCAGTGTTATTCACATAAGTAGAAGTTGTTATCACATTGATGAATGCACAACTCACATTTGGCTCTTTCTCCACTTGCAGTGATTGCTATACACCCACACCCCTCCACACTACTTTCATTTATGTCATGTATACAATTTCAAGAAATGTAAGCAGTCTAGTAGAAAAAAATGTATACATTACATCTTCAACTGCTGTTTTTTCATGAGAAAGTGGCTGGAATAAGAGGATTTGTGGTGCACTGCATGAAGAATTTTATATATATATATATATATATATATATATATATATATATATATATTATTGACTGCCTTGCATCCTCTTATTTGACAGAAAATTATACATTGTTTTTAACTATAAGGCAATGACAATATCCAAACTCATATGTTGTATTTCTTTGTGACTATTCTGCACTGCTGTGGTAAAATATTTCATGTGCTTTCGAACTATGAAGTCATTCTGTTGAGTTACTGATTATAGTCTTGCTCTTTTATTTAGCATTAAATATATTGATACCTCCTTTTGTGGGTGAGATACCAGAGGCATATTTCACCTGTTAGACTATTTGCATATCTGTTTGGTAAGTTACACAGGGTGTAAAGTAGCTGGGGATATATATATATATATATATATATATATATATATATATATATATATATATATACACACACACACACACACACACACACACACACACAGATTTATATGTATATATAGATGGAGATATAAATATATAGATTTGTGTGTGTGTGTGTGTGTGTGTGTGTGTGTGTGTGTGTGTGTATATATATATATATATATATATATATATATATATATGTGTGTGTGTGTGTGTATATATATATATATATATATATATATATATGTGTGTGTGTATATATATATATATATATATATATATATATATATATATATATATATATATATATATATATATATATATATATAAAGTGCATTGCTTTTCACGTGCTTCTGTGCAGGTATATTACATCAGAATGTTGTATTGCATTGTGTTTTCAGGTGTGATTTCAAGTGTAAAGCAACACAGCCACCACCAAAGATGCCATCTGTTGAGGAGAAAGCAAGCAGCATTTACCTGTTGGGTGAGGAAACTGACTGTGATGGTTGTAGCAGTGGTTCAGACAATGGTATGCACCTTGATGTACCACGTAATGCCAACCAGAGTGAGGAAGATGATTATGACTCAGATGATGACATTCCACTCGCACGTCTGCGTGAAAAGGCCATTGCCTGTGATATGGATGATGCTCCTGTGCCCGCCATTCCTGAAAGACCACTACCAGTTGCCAAAGCAGACATGACCAGTAATTATGACAATGACCAAGACAGTGAGGATGAGGTGCCACTTGCACACCTAAGGAAGGTGCCCACACACAAGTTGGCCACACACAATGGCCATCAAGGGCATTCAGAGTATGATGCAGATGATGACATGCCTTTATCTGTGTTCATAAAAGCACCTGGTCTGACTGACACAACTATGCAGTCCTCCACACTGCATGGCACTGCAAGTGCTAATAAGGGTGTGGATGTGCCTTCGACTGTGCATGATGTAGGAAGTAGTCCACAGTATGGTGATTGTGATGGAGATAATCCTCTAGATATGAGTCCAAGTAGCTCCTTGTCAGAGACTGATATGGGTGTGCCTCAGCAGGGAACATGTGTCAACAGTTCACTACCAACTGCAAGCAGTACAGTTGCTACTGGCATTGAGAGAGCATCATCTCTCAACCCTTCAGCTCTTCCCATTTCCAACTGTTCCTTGCGACCCAGTCAGGTACGCCGAGCATGCCCACCACGTAAGATCACGTGGGAAAAACACCTACAAACTTTACACATTGAGGAATTTGTGGGGCCAGTAGGACCAATAGATCACTTGGGCTCAGATAGCACAGAGATGGACTTCCTGAATTTGATGTTCCCAGAGGAGCTATAAACCCGTGTGCTAATGAAACAAATCGCTATGCTGCACAGAGGCAGGCCGCAGCAGGCAAGGTTGATCTGTGTGGAGTCCTGTTTGCCCAGGAGACATACGCACATTTCTAGGTGTCAGAATATACATGTCTATTGTACATGTTCCTGAATTGAGGCAGTACTGGGAAATGCACCATGTATACGGTTGCTTCCCAATAGCAGAGTACATGACCAGAGATAGGTTTGAAAAAATTCAGCAGTACTTCCACTGCAACGATAACAGCCTGAGCCTACCACAGGGTGCTGTGGGTCATGACAAACTACATCACGTACGGCCAATACTGGATGCAGTACTTCATGCATGCAGGACACGTTACAATGTGCATCATAATGTGGCTGTAGACGAAGCCATGGTTGGCTTCTGTGGACGCTTGACATTTAGACAGTTTATGCCTGGTAAGCCTGAGAGGTATGGCATTAAGGTGTGGGTGTTGGCAGACTCGACCAATGGGTATGTACATGAATTTCAGGTATACACTGGAAAAACGGAGCAGAATACAGAGGTCAGGCTGGCACACAGAGTTGTAGTTGACTGATTGGCAAGAAGCATCACGTTTACTTTGATAACTTCTTTACCTCTGTTCCACTAGCACAGCAATTGCTGAAAGATGATCTATACTGTTGTGGAACCATGCGCACCAATAGGTCAGGATGGCCTCTTACATTCAACAGACAGGCCATTGGAAAAGCAGCTCGAGGCTACTACAAGCAATTGCAGACTGGACCACTGCTAGCTACTGAATGGAAGGATAGCAAACCAGTATTCTTCCTGTCAACTAACTGTAACCCAACCTTGCCAGTCTCCGGCACATACAGGAGAAAGCGTGATGGAAGAAAGACATCAGTGCCATGCCCAGCAGTTGTAAACATGTACAACAGTTACATGAATGGGGTGGACAGAGCAGATCAGCAGAGGACACAATATCCCAGTGCCAGAAAGGCCCGCAAATGGTGGCTGTACTTGTTCTGGTTCTTATGGGATGTGGCCATTGTCAATGCTTTCATTATATTCCGTGAAAGTATCAGACATCAGCAACTGTCACGCTCTGGACGTATTATTCTGGCAACACAGTTAAAGTTCCAAAGGAACCTAGGCTTGCATCTACTTGTCAGTTACACAAAGAGAAAATGATGCACTGAGATTACTGTCCCAGAGGCTGTGAGCCAATTTGAGCATGGCTCTCACTTTCCAGTGAAATGGCATAAATCAAGATGCAAAAACTGTGCCAGCAAGGGTAAACCTGCTGAGCCATCATGGGGGTGCCCGACTTGCAAAGTTAACCTGTGTGTTGAATGCTTTGGAGAGTACCATGGTCATAAATTTTTCCCATAGTGCTGTGGGCCTTGGGTGTGCCACTGTGATGTAATGGTTCCCTCCGGCAAAGGACACATGCAAAAAGACACAGCCTGGGTCAGTCTAGGTCTTTTGACATGTTGCCTTGATGTAACTCTCCACTCAGTCTCCCTCCCTTTAGGTGTAGTCAGTGTATGTAGGTCAGGGCAACAGGGTTTACATTAGCTCCTCCCTTCTACTCCTAATGGCCATTGCAGAAAGGACACATGTAAATGGAAAAGGCAGAGGTAAAGCAGAGTGCCTCACCTGCTTTTTCAGTGTACATGTGCTCTTTCTGTGCCCCCATGTCAGTTAGCAGCCAAGCCCTTCAGCACCAATGCCAGGAAGGTCTCTCTTCACTTTTTGTTTGCCAACTGCTCTTAGGTTGGTGGGTGCATCACAGGGGGCATACCCAGCCAGCATGGATCTTGTGATCCACCGGGATCACAGTTGGGAACCTGGAGACTCTACAGCACAGTCCCATAGTGCTGCTGTCCTTGGTAACCATGGGCTTGGGTGTGCCAATGTGATGTAATGCAAAAACATGCAAAAAGACACAGCCTGGGTCAGTCTTGGTCTTTTGACATGTTGCCTTGATGTAGCTCTCCACTCAGTCTCCCTGTCTTCAGGTGTAGTCAGCGTATGTAGGTGAGAGTAGTAAATGTATGAAGGTCAGGACAGCAATTAGTGAGTTACTTCAGTCCCTCATCCCTTAGGTCCATTGCTGAATGGGCACATGTAAAGAGAAAAGGCAGAGGTAAGGCAGACTGCTGACACTGAACGAGGTCATGAGACCATAGTGGTACCAGCAGTCTGAGTGGGCAGCCGGCACAGCTATGGGACACTACAGATAACCAACATCTGGAGCCCCATGCCTGTCCTTGGCATATTAGTGGAGCGGAGGTCCTTACCCTGCTTTTTCTCTTTACATGTGCCCTGGCTGTGCACCCTTGTCAGTGTCCACCCATGCTTTATTTCAGCTAAGGAAGACTGTCTTCTGCTGTTCTGGGAGTCACTGGAAAGGGAGCAGCCAAAAACCTTATGCTGTCCCATCGCCGAATATTGTGTTGCTGGGTGCATCACAGGGGGCATACCCAGCCAGCATGGATCTTGTGATCCACCGGGATCGCAGTTGGGAACCTGGAGACTCTACAGCACAGTCCCATAGTGCTGCTGTCCTTGGTAAGCATGGGCTTGGGTGTGCCACTGTGATGTAATGCAAAAACATGCAAAAAGACACAGCCTGGGTCAGTCTTGGTCTTTTGACATGTTGCCTTGATGTAGCTCTCCACTCAGTCTCCCTGCCTTCAGGTGTAGTCAGCATATGTAGGTGAGAGTAGTAAATGTATGAAGGTCAGGACAGCAATTAGTGAGTTACTTCAGTCCCTCATCCCTTAGGTCCATTGCTGAATGGGCACATGTAAAGAGAAAAGGCAGAGGTAAGGCAGACTGCTGACACTGAAGGAGGTCATGAGACCATAGTGGTATCAGCAGTCTGAGTGGGCAGCTGGCACAGCTATGGGACACTACAGATAACCAACATCTGGAGCCCCATGCCTGTCCTTGGCATATTAGTGGAGCGGCGGTCCTTACCCTGCTTTTTCTCTTTACATGTGCCCTGGCTGTGCACCCTTGTCAGCGTCCACACATGCTTTATTTCAGCTAAGGTAAGACTGTCTTCTGCTGTTCAGATGTTTACAGAATGCGTTCATGCATGGCTTGATGCACAGGGTCGGTGGATCGACAATATGCCATAACGGCATCACCGCCGAAGATGTTCACCGGTTCAGAAGGGATGGCATTCACCTAACTGAGGAGGGCATTGTGTTGTTCTTGACCAACCTCCACAATGGCGTGAGGAGAGCCATGCATGATTGTGAGAAGAAGGGAAAACACCCATGACCAAGTCGGACCAGTAAAGTAAGTAAAACACTATTATGAAATATGTTGTGTAAAATTAATTTCTCTGAGCTTGGCAAATAACTGTTATGGAAAATATGATTTTTCATATTTTGGTAAATAACTTTGCAAGGGAGCATCTGAATGTGCTAAGTAATACCTCATTTTGCAAAGATTACTTATATTTCTAACATGGTAAAAGAATGGTGCCTGTATGTTGTACTCCTAGGCAGATATCAAAGTTTGTTTGTGACTTACGGTTATGGAAATTATGATTTTTTTTTCATATTTTGATAAATAACTTTGCAAGGGAGCATCTGAATGTGCCAAGTAATATCTCATTTTGAAGACAGTATTGTTGGTTCTAATATGGTAAAATAATTTTGCCTGTATGTTTGACACATGTGCAGATATCAAAGTTTGTGTGAGACTTATGGTTATGGAAATTATGTTTTTTTTTTCATATTTTGGTAAATAACTTTGCAAGGGAGCATCTGAATGTGCCAAGTAATATCTCATTTTGAAGACAGTATTGCTGGTTCTAATATGGTAAAAGAATTGTGCCTGTATGTCTGACAGATGTGCAGATATCAACGTTTGTTTGACTTATGGTTATGGAAATTATGATTTTTTTCATATTTTGGTAAATAACTTTGCAAGGGAGCATCTGAATGTGCCAAGTAATATCTCATTTTGAAGACAGTATTGCTGGTTCTAACATGGTAAAAGAATTGTGCCTGTATGTTTGACACATGTGCAGATATCAAAGTTTGTTTCGAACTTAGGTTATGAAAATTATGATGTTTTTTCATATTTTGGTAAATAACTTTGCAAGGGAGCATCTGAATGTGCTAAGTAATACCTCATTTTGAAAAGAGTATTTATAGTTCTAACATGGTAAAAGAATGGTACCTGTATGTTGTACTCATAGGCAGATATCAAAGTTTGTTTCGGACTTGGGTTATGGAAATTATGATTTTTTTCATATTTTGGTAAATAACTTTGCAAGGGAGCACCGCATTGTGTGAAGTAATACCTCATTTTGAAGACAGTGTTACTCCTTACAACATGGTAAAAGAACTGTGTCTGTGCACTGTACACACGTACAGATATCACAGTTTGTTTAGTCTTGTACGAATATGAAAATTATACATTTACAATACTTCTCATTATTATGCCCATATCTTTGCGAGGGAGCATGGTAATCACACAAATGATGCGTCATTTTGAAGCTGACATTCAGATGCACAACTTCTACACTGATATGTAGGCTCTGTCTGTTACAGGTGATGAGATATTATGCTATGTTTATTTATCAATTATGAGAAATAATACACTAATCATATTTCTGTGAATATCTCATGAAAGGAGCGTCACAAAGTTATGGTTAAAGTATCATTTTAAAGCTGACATTCATACTAACAAATTAAATTCAAATTGTATCGGTCTGCATGGTACATAGACCAAGATATTGTGCTTTGCTTTTCCAAAAAGGTAAAAAATATGCACAATATCAGTGTAGTATTCGGGCTGGTAATGTGGTTGTTGTACTGTAGGGGCGCTGTGGGGAATTCAGCATGTACTGTTGGTTCTGTATTCTCTGGTAACTTGTTGGTTCTGGTGGATGTATGACTTGCAGAAGTTGTGTAAAGAAGCATGGGTGCGCACCTGGAGGCTCTTAATAAAGAAAGGCCTTACGACTCCATAAACCGTGTGGTCTACTTATTTCCCAGGATATAACATTTTGGCGACGAGAGGATGGGATGCCTCCGAGTCCGCTGCGAGTAAACTGGTGGGCTGCAGTTCATGTCGGATGACGAAGACGGGCCTACTGGAGTGATGTCTGGTTCCATGTTGGGGTCACTAGTTGCATACGACTGTCAGACACAGACCTGGGAGGAGTATTGTGAAGTGTTGGAACATTTTTTTGAGGCAAACCAGATAATGGAAGCGGGTCGAAGCGAGCCATATTGCTAAGCTCGGTGGGCAGTAAGACGTACAGTCTGATGAGGAACTTATTGAGTCCAGATAAACCGGGGGACAAATCGTTCACTGAGTTGACGAGTTTACTTCAGTCACATTATAACCCGAAGCCGAGTGCAATAGTCCAAAGGTTCAAGTTAAATTCAAGGACTAGAATGGCTAATGAAACGGTAATGGAGTATGTCGCAGTGTTGAGGGAACTGGCACAACATTGTGATTATGGGGACAGACTGACCGAAATGCTACGAGATAGGCTCGTATGTGGCATTGCAGATGACCGCATACAACGCAGATTGTTAGCGGAGCCTGACTTGTCGTTTGAAAAGGCCTTGAAGTTGGCACAGGCCATAGAGACAGCGACTAAAGACATTCGTGATTTACAACAAAAAACCACGGAAGGGGTTGGAAGCAGGAGTGCGACCCCACTGCCAGTGCATAAAGTGGTTATGGAGCATAATTCACAAGGGAAGTCTGGTCAGTTTGTTACAGGTGTGGAGGTGAACATCTGTCACGGAACTGTCGTTTTTTAACTGTAAAATGTCATGCTTGCGGGAAAAAAGGCCATGTAAAGAAAATGTGCCGCTCAACGCCCTCTCGGGACCAGCCGAAAAAGGGGGAGGAAAAAATCAGTATGATGAAAAGGAAGGGAAACCGAAAAATAAAACGGCAGTATGCACACCACATGCGTGAAGTTACAGATCAACCAACCAGGGAAGCCGAAGAAGTGTTCACAATGTTTAATGTGAAAGAGGCCAGGTGGGAAAGAGTTGATCCCATTAAAACCCAGTTGGACTTAAATGGTAAAATGGTGCAGTTTGAAGTGGATACGGGGTGTAGTGTGACAGTTCTGTCAAAGGCTGAGTATGGGAAGTTATGGCCCAGAGAAGCTCTAAAGCTGCAGGACTGTTCAGTGACTTTGAAAACCTACACGGGTGAAATAGTTCCCACGTTGGGAATGGTGAAAATGAAGGTAAAATATAAAGACCAAGTTAAAGAGTTGCCAGTCATGGTGGTAGCAGGTAAGGGACCAAACCTGCTAGGCCGGGTGTGGTTAAAGGAGCTAAACATGGACTGCCTACAGCTCCATAAGGTAGAACAGCCGGGCCTGACCTTGCAAGAGGTGCTAGAGAATAATGAAGAAGTATTCAAAGAGGAACTGGGGACCTGGAGGGGTCCACCAGCAAAGATACACGTGAAAGAAAACGTAACGCCAAGATTTTACAAACCCCGTCCTGTACCATATGCGATGAAGAAGAAAGTTGAGCTTGAGTTAGAGAGACTCACTAAGCAAGGTATAATTGAACCAGTAAAGTTTGCGGAATGGGCCGCACCAATTGTTCCAGTATTAAAGCCAGATCGTGCTGTACGTATATGTGGTGACTATAAGTTAACAGTGAACCAAGTCTCGAAGCTGGAGCAGTATCCTTTGCCCAAGGTGGAGGATGTGTTTGAAAAGCTGTCGGGAGGTGAAAGGTTTAGTAAACTGGACCTCAGTCAGGCATATCAACAAGTAGTGCTGGAAGAAGGGTCAAAGGCGTATGTTACCCTGAACACACACAAAGGTTTGTTCCAAGTCAATCGTTTACCTTTTGGGGTTTCCTCGAGTCCAGCTATTTTCCAGAGAATAATGGAGGGACTAGTGGCAGGAATTCCGAAGGTGGCTGTGTATTTAGACGATATCCTGTTAACGGGAAGGAACATTCGAGAGCATCTGGAGACGCTGAATGAGGTGCTGAGACGACTGCGAGAGGCAGGTCTACGGGTGAAGCGGAGTAAATGTGCTTTCATGGCAACGGAAGCAGAATTCCTGGGCTACAAGGTGGATGCATCAGGCCTACACCCCCTGCCAAATAAAGTGGAAGCCATTCAACAGGCACCAGCACCCACAAATGTTACAGAACTGAAAGCCTATTTAGGCTTACTCAACTATTATAACAGGTTCCTGCCAAATCTGTCAACACTGTTAGCTCCTTTACATAAGTTATTAAGGAAGGAGGCTCAGTGGTCGTGGCAAGAGGAACAGGACAGAGCGTTTGAACAGTCAAAGGAACTAATGCAATCTTCAGAAGTTTTGGTGCACTACGATAGTCACAAGGACTTAATTTTGTCATGTGATGCCTCACCCTATGGATTAGGGGCTGTGTTGGCACATCGGATGCCAGATGGACAAGAGAGACCCATTGGGTTCATGTCACGAACTTTGACACCAGCGGAGTCAAACTATTCCCAGTTAGATAAAGAGGGTTTGGCTGTAATGTTTGGAATCAAGCGATTTCACAAGTACCTCTATGGGAGGAAGTTTACTATTTGCACTGATCATAAGCCTTTGTTGTCATTATTCAACGAGATGAAAGCAGTACCGCAGATGGTTTCTCCCCGCATTCAGAGATGGGCTGTAACGTTGAGAGCTTATGAATACGAGATTGTTTATAAGCCTGGGAAACACCATAGTAATGCAGACGCGCTCAGTCGTTTGCCAATGCCAGGGCATCTCCAAGAAGAGGAAGCGGAGGACCGAGTTTTGATGATGGAAGACATCACGTTGGTGTCTGCCAGAGAACTGAGAGTTTGGACACACAAAGACCCGGTGCTAGCTAGAGTGTTTCAGTGGGTCCAGCAAGGCTGGCCAGTCCAACAAACGGATCCTGTTTTTCGGCCTTATGAGGTGAGAAAAACAGAGCTGAGTGTGCAAGATGGATGCGTATTGTGGGGGGCACGAGTGATAATTCCGTCCCCAGGAAGAAGGGCACTTTTACAGCAGTTGCACCAAGGTCATGTGGGCATTACCCGAATGAAGGCCTTAGCCCGAAGTTATTTTTGGTGGCCCAAGTTGGACCACGAGATTGAAGTCGTTGTGAATGAGTGTAAAACATGTCAACAACATCGCAACTTGCCAGTGGCGGCGCCACTACATCCATGGGAGTGGCCGAGTAGACCTTGGCAGAGACTTCATATAGACTATGCAGGACCTTTCATGGGGGCCATGTTTTTGATAATCATGGATGCTCATTCGAAATGGATGGATGCATATCAAGTCAAGACACCCACTTCTCTCGTTACCATTGAATGCTTGAGGAGGAGTTTCAGTAGCCAAGGACTACCAGAGACTATTGTATCAGATAATGCTTCATGTTTCACGAGTGAAGAGTTCAAGGGTTTTCTGAGGAAAAATGGCATCGTACACATCACCTCAGCACCCTACCATGCAGCTACGAATGGTTGTGCTGAAAGGGCTGTTCAGACTTTTAAAGCAATGATGAAAAAGTCTGGAGAAGGAAGTATGGCAGCAAAAGTGTCAAGGGTGTTATTCAACTATCGTATTACACCACAATCTACCACGGGTTTGTCACCTGCCGAGATGTTGCAAGGACGGAGATTGAGATCCACGTTGGATCTAGTGTATCCAAATGTCCGAGCTAAGGTGGAGGGGACCCAGTGGAGGCAAAAAGAATGTCATGATCGACGACGGAAAGAGCAAAGTTTTCTGGAGGGAGATGCAGTGATGACGTGAAATTTCAGTTATGGACCTAAGTGGATTCCAGGGTTCATTGTCAAGAGTACAGGTCCATTATCGTACCAGGTGAGGTTGAATGGAGATTTCTTGGTGAGGAGACATGTAGACCAAATTCTGCGGAGCGAACAGAAGAAGGACGCCATGGAACTGCCGGCCTCGGAACTACCGTTAAGTTCGGAACCAGGGCTCGCAGTGGCAGGAGGATCGCAAATTAAGGGAGACCACCAGAACGTGGAAGGAGAGGTTTCTGAGGATCCAACCGTGCCAGGGAAGGACACACCAATACCTGAAGTGGTAACTGTGACACCGGAGTCACCTGAGGTGGTACCACTGCGCCGTTCTAAGCGTGTGCTGGTTAAACCTAGTTACTTGAAGGACTATCAATGTTAACAAAAGTGCATGTATAGATTACCAGCCTAAAAAATATAGTAGATGGTATGGTAACCAGTCAATAACTAGCCTGTTATTTACAAGTAAGTGATTAAATGCATTATGGAACTTGTTCCTTAGTTTTGCTTATGTAAGACAGTATGTCTTAGCTTAAAAGGGGAGGAATGTAGTATTCGGGCTGGTAATGTGGTTGTTGTACTGTAGGGGCGCTGTGGGGAATTCAGCATGTACTGTTGGTTCTGTATTCTCTGGTAACTTGTTGGTTCTGGTGGATGTATGACTTGCAGAAGTTGTGTAAAGAAGCATGGGTGCGCACCTGGAGGCTCTTAATAAAGAAAGGCCTTACGACTCCATAAACCGTGTGGTCTACTTATTTCCCAGGATATAACAATCAGCATTCCTTGCCAAATATTTAATAATGACTTTGATATGCACTATCAACATTTACACTGTTGGAAAGGTCAGTGTCTGCTGAAAAACTTTCGTGTTTACATTTTTAGTGTAGCTCTTATAGTTAAAGAGTTATGAACATTTGTTTTCTGTATAGTATTACAAATGGATTTTCTGAAAATGAGCTCAGGCTGCACTGTTGTTCCTATGGTGGAATTAAGCAGGCAGCTTTTCCTGAGCTGCTCTGGAGTGAATGAGTTAATTTGGTGGATGAAGCCAGAAGAGCACCTATGAAGTTGCCCTTTCTCCCCCTCTCAGCGCAGAGCCATAGTGACCACAGATGCCTCCCTGATCGGGTGGGGGGCATTTCCAGGGAAAGACAGTCCAAGCCACTTGGTCACCCATGGAGGCCAACCTGTGTATCAGTGTTCTAGAACTGAGGGCAGTGCTTCTAGCATTGCAAGGATCTTCAGTTGCTAGAGCCAGCCTTGCTGCAATCTGTTCACATTACCTGCAAATCACAAATGGAGCAGCTATTTTGCCCTTATTCACCTGCAGGGTAGTCCCCAAGGGCACTGTTGTACACAATTGGCCCACGGGACTCCTTTATGCCTACCCACCCCTTCCTCTGATTCCCACAATTCTTGAGGAAAGCTCTTTGGTTGAGAAGTAGAGTAATCCTCATTGCACCCTACTGGCCCCGACAAATTTGGTTTCCCTTTCTTTGGCCACATCTAGTACATCAACCATGGATTCTAGATCCAACTCTGGAATTGATGTTGCACCCACAGTGGTTGATACATCCAAATATATCGAGTCTCACGCTGACAGCTTGGTTCCTCCACTTCCGGTAATTGCCAGGTTAAGCACATTCTTCTGGCTTCCCATAAGCCATCCACCAGGAAACTTTAACTCGGCAAGTGGAAAAGAATCATACTCTGGTCTCAGGAAAAGGGAGTAAATCCTTTTTCTGCACCACTTTCTATGGTACTAGATTATTTATCTAATCTCCTTCATTCAGGAGTGGCAGCTTCATCTATCGAGTACACTTAGCAGCAATCTCCAACTTCCACAATGGTTTCAAAGACTCTTCCTTGATTTCACACTGTCTCTGTAAAACCTTTTTGAAAGGTGTTACACACATCAGGCCCCCCCTTCAAACAGCCAATTAAGCCCTGGAGATTGACATTAGTTCTACAAGCCTTGACTCACCCTCCCTTTGAATCTGCTGCTAATTGTGATTTGAAATTCTTATCCTGGAAAACTTTATTCTTGGTGGCCGTTACTTCAGCAAGAAAAATTTCTGAATTGCAAGCCTTGTGCATAAAACATCCTTACATAATGTTCCATAAGGACAGAGTATCACTCCGGACTAACCCCTCCTTTTTACCCAAAGTTATTTCAGACTTGATTATTAATCAAACGATTGATCTACCAGTCTTCTTTCCAAATGTTTTGAACAAAGGAGAATATTCATTACATTTGCTTGATTTGCATAGAGAATTGCATTTTTATCTTGACAGATCTAAATCATTATGAAAATCTGACCAGTTATTTGTGTAATTCTCAGGACCAAAACTGGGAAGATCTGTCTCCAAGGTTACTTTATCTAAATGGTTGAGAGATTGCATTTGCTTTATTTATCAACGGAACAATGCTTCTCTACCATCTAAGGTCAAAGCGCATTCCACAAGATTAGTTGCAATGTGTGTTGCCTTACATGCAAGGGCGTCCATGGATGACATTTGTGCAGCAGCAACATGGGCCACTCCTCATACCTTTATCATGCATTACAAATTAGATATAGTCTCCAGGGGGACAGCTTCCTTTGGTTCAATGGTACTCAGGAATATTATTCCAGTAAACAAAGTCAGTAGGGACTTTGTCCCATCAGTAAGGAATGAATGAAGATTAACAACATCAGATAAAGAAGTTATGTTCTTACCATAATATTTCATCTTTGTTGTTAATCTTTATTCATTCAATCATTACAACCCACCCACCATCCCCCTCCGAAAGACTCCTGGATGTTCAGATATGGTCCAAGCCTATGATAGGGAAGTCGATCAGACAAAGCCTGAGCTTTCTTTCTGTCTTTTCTTCCTTACAGGCAAACTTAATCTGAGGTATTATTGAGAGGGGCACTATGGGTAAAGCTTAGCTCAAGAGTTTTTTTGGCTGGCGCGATTGAACCAACACCCATCAGTAATGAATGAATGAAGATCAACAACACAGATGGAACGTTATGGTAAGAACATAATTTCTTTTTTTTGTTGTTCAGAAAATGTGTGATCTCATTTAAATTGCATCTATATTCTAAAGTTGAGCCTAAAAATGCTGCAAAGGGATCAGACCACTATCCTAGTTAACATACATACATACATAAATAAATAAACAAAATAAAATAAAAATAAATATAAATAAACAAACAAACAAATAAAATGTTTTAGATGGAGGCGTGTGGCTGTCCCAATGTGAGATGGCTACCTTGTTCGCTTTCTCTCTCATCATGGGTCTTAATTCTTTAGTTTTTTAATTTAACCCAATGTCTTATACTATAATGGATTCAGCCACTCAAGAACTAAGTGCTTCCATTGATTTACTGGCAGTATTTAACAAGGCATCACAAGTGAAGCATATGTCACTAATTTTTGAGAAACTTAACATTGTGATAGATGATCTAGAGGCTTATCGCACAGCACAGCATACAAAGATTGATCAGTTAGAATCAACAGTGGTTGCTTTGAAAAATGAGGTTAGTGGACAAAAGCATAGTCGGCATGAAACTTTGACCTTTTCACAAAAACTGAAATAAAAAAAGAAAAAGAAAAAAAAGAAGAAGATGTGACCAAGATTGATGACCTACACAATAGGGTGCAATGGATCAACATACATGTTTCTGGGGTGCCAGACAGTATTATTGCTCATCATCAGCTCTCATTTTGTGACTATTTTCTATTAAAGGTAAAAGTTGTGCCTATTTTTTTTTTTTTTTAAGTGAGAGATAGAACATATTCATCAAGTGGGTCATCAGGCCAGAAAAGTGGTCATTCCAGATAAGTGCTTATTGCTTTCCAGTCAGCACAAACAAGGGACTGGCTAGTGCAGCAAAGTAGGAAGGTCCATATGATAATGTGGAAAAATAATATTTTTTATTTTATGGTGGATTTTTCTCATAAGCTTTACGGTTTGAAACAAAAGATATTACCTTTTATAAAAGAGCTAATGAATCTTGGTTTTTGCTCTTTGTTAATGTACTCAGCTGTATTAACTGCCAAGAAGAAAGCAGGCAGAGTTCTGTCACTCAGCAAGAGTGAATCCCAGCAGTCTATACAGAGAGTTAAATTGCAACTAGCCCTGGCACAAGGGGAGGGTGACCAAGCTGATGGATATTGGTTGGACAGAAAGAGAGAGAGAGAGAGAGAGAGATGGCATGGGATTAGGCTTGCAAGAAAAGGCAGCCACCATTTTCACTGACAAAATCACCCTCACAGAATAAATCAATGCACCTGAGGTGACCATCCAGCTAAGCAAACAGGAGTGATATTTGGGAGGAGATCAATACTGATTTTGAAGTCTCAGTGCAGAGCTTCAAAGACAAATCATATAGGAGTAAAGGAAGTCTTTGTTTACGATCATTGTGGCCTTTTCCACTTGGAAGGGACTGACAATTGGCAAATCAGATGATCTCAGAATCTATGCTGGTAACTCACAGGGGGTTAGTAGATTAGTTGGGTGGCAAATGAATTATAGATCCCAGAGCAAACCTCCACTTTCAACAAGAGAGAAATCCTGGTCTGAGATCTTTTCTAGATCGTCCGATTCACAGATAAAAATGGCTGGAATATGGAGAGCCTTGACAAATTAGTTTTTCATGTTCCCAAGGTTTAACTGTGTTTTGTTTTGCATTTTTAACATCAAGTATTTTACTATACTGTTTAGACTCTCCTTATCTGAGCTGCTGCATAGCTGATTTTAAGTTGATTTGTTTTAGTAGATAATTTCGAATGTGGGTTATATGATAGGGATTTGGTATACATTTTAGCAAAATGGAGTTGCACTGGATATATATGTAAGTCAAGTCTAATTTGTTGTGTTTTTTTTCCCTATAGCAGAGAAAGATCACAGTAGCAGTAAATATTGAAATAATTACAGTTATATGCCATTGCTGTTAAAATGTCTTTGTCTTTCTTTACTTCTAGATGTGATTTGACTTCCAAACTCTACATAAGGACAGGATCACCTATATCCCCAACTCTTAATAAGATTGTTCTTTGCTTCTGGATCTTGGTGGTAGGTCTTTCTTTAGTACTGTATTAGGAGGTGGTTTTCAAATATTTAGACCTCGGGATTCATGAAGCTCGGCGCAAGGACGGCGTTAGCCTTGCACCAGCCGAGTGGCATAGAGATGGCGCAGCAGCACCACATGCATATTAATGAAGGCGCGCTGCTGCAATGTCCACATGCATAGGAAACGTGCGTGAGTGCAGGGGGCATGTCTAAGCGCTGCACAGAGGCGTGAACATGTCCGCTGCATATGCGCAACCTAAAATGCTGACTAGTACAGCCTGCCTCTAATAATAATCACTCCTGTCAGTGTCCGTGGATACTGAAATGTATGCAAAGCATACGAGACAATTTTGCGAACACCAAAATAAAAAGTAAACACAATGGCACGTAGCTGAATACTGAGTCCCCATCCCTCGAACAAATGACATTTAAAACCCAGTGCCCGTATTCCATTGTAGTGTTGATTGTTATACCAAGTAGAAGCAAAACGCAATGTGTTAATGTGCCACTGCCATTTGCTAAACCTAGCCCAATGGTTAGGGTTACCACCTGTCCCACATTGTGAGGGACAATCCCCCTCTGGGCAGTTGTGCCCATACCAAAACCATTATAAATGTTAAATGTCCTGCGACTGTAGGACATAATTATGTCCCATATTTTATGTAATAGTTCCATACAATACTTATTTCCATATGTAAAATATCTAAATGTTACAAGAAACAGAATAAGCAAATAAACTGCTACAACAATAAGCTTTCAGTTAGGCATAAAACTAATGTACTATCCTTTGTACTGACTGTGGGTATGTGTTGGCTTGTAAAATCTGATGTGTGTCCCGAAAATGTCCCATTTTGGTCATTTGAAAAGGTGGCAACCCTACCAATGGTCAGAGCATCCGCTCAATATCTGCCCATTCGCGGTCCAAGTAGTCCTTGTCAGGATGGTCCAAAGATGAATGGGTATTACCCGGGTCTACCTACCATGTCATGAAAGAAAAGCATTTGCGTGTACCTATTTGCGTGAAGTACAGCATGTGGAAGATCAAAAATACTAGGGTAGTCCTCACAACCATATTGGTACCAGAGATATGTAGTGTACGCAATGTGTTCTGTTGACTGTGCCATGGGCCATCAACCAGAGAAGGGATGGATGGTGTGTGTGGAATATGGGGGTGGTGGGGTGACAGGTAATGTAATAATTTGCCAAGGGGAGACTGGGTCGGATGCACAATAGGTGAACTGGAGGTGTACAAGGGAGCAGTGGGTGAATCAGAAAGAAAACCAAAGAACAAACATTCACATCCGCAATACAACCTGACAGGCCATACTGTAGAACACAATACCACAAACATATGAACATTAAAATGTGCGATACACATGTATAGAAACATTACCGACACACACCCACATAATGGTCTGGCCTGAACTGAGCCATCCAACCCTAACACACCTGGATACATAACTGAATACCCATCATCCCTTCCACAGCACACCACCCCCCCCTTCCTGAACATCCACCAAAACCACCCATACTCGGGCTGCTAGCTTGGTGCAGCCATATCTGCACATAGTAACCCTTATTCATATCTAGTAGGCAGTCTCACCCTAGGCAGTCTCAGGATTGCAAACTATTTATCCCTTGCATGTATAACACTACCTCATTTTCGTAAAGCCAAAAGAATCGAGGTCATTGGTTCCCACAATTTTTGGATATCCATCATGGGATAAGTATCTGTTCTAAACATTAGACTTGGTGTCACAACACGATGTCCAGTCCCGTAGACATCTATACACAAGTTGTATGAGCAGTAGTTGTCCACAACCCTGCTTACCCTCCAGCCAGTCCTGCAGAACCTATGACCCGGGATTAAACACCTGACTGTGATGCAAGTCTCCCCATGTGCATTATTTGGAACCTTTCATATTCACATAGTGGCAGTCAGATATAGGATGATTAAGGCGCTTTAAAGCAGACGTAAATAGGGTTACCACCTGTCTCACTTTGCGAGGGACAGTCCCTTTTTGGGCAGTTGTGTCCTGACCAAAAATAATAAAATGGCAAATGTCCTGAGATTGTAGGAAATAATTATGTGCCATATTTCATGTAACAGTTGCATAAAATAGTTATTTCTGTAGGTAAAATACCTAAATGTTACAAGAAACAGAATAAGCAACTAAACTGCTACAAGAATAAGCTTTCATTTAGGCAAAAAAGTAAAGTTCTATCCTTTATACTGACCGTGGATATGTGTCGGCCTGTAAAATCTGATGTGTGTTTCGAAAATCACCCACTTTGGCCATTTGAAAAGGTGGCAAACCTAGACGTAAGCAGGTATGCAAGTGTGTATGCGCGACGGTAAGTGGCGGTGATTCAACAGTATGGGAAATGTAAATAAGCATGTAGGTGTATATGCATGTGTATGTACAGAGCAATATATTTATATATATATATATATATATATATATATATATATATATATATATATATATATATATATACACATACATATACATATATACATATATAGATATGAAGAATGAACATAGTCACAATATAGCAGTCATAACGAATGTGAAGGGAAAGGGAAACAGCAGCAGAACCCCCCGTAATATTTAGTGCCGTTATATCAGGTTAGCCACAGGTGACCACACCTCTGCATCCCCAACCACAGTTAGGATGCTAAAAGTGGAACTAACTATGTCCCTGTGCCAAGTGTGACTTTCAACTATGTACAGGGCAGTCCCGTTCCCCAGTCAGACAAGCCTAAACCCGGATGACCACATGAACACCCTGACAATCAAATACACGTATGTGCCAGGAATATAAGCTTTGGAGGTCTGAATATATTTTGAGTGAGTTAACATGCGGCACGGGTCCAGAGCAGTAGGGAATGGCGCAGGTGTAGTAGTGCAGTTTCCCCAACAGGAAAATGGATGCCTGCTGTGTTAGTGAAGTGTTGAGGCATGTGTTCGGGTAACTATGAACCATGGGTATACATATAAATGAAGCAGAACACCAATAGTGTAGTGGTTAGAGCATCCGACTATCGAGCAGATGTTGCCGGTTTGACTGCAGCACACACCATTTATGATGCGTAATACATATACGACAATATCTTGCGAATTTTATGCTGTATAATGATATAATACCAATGAAATGTGAACTGGGGTGACGAATCGCAGTAAGAATGTAGAAGGATTTTGCGTGACATGAATCGGCGGTTAAACGGAAAACCGCAGCTGAAAAGTGTTGCACTCATCCTTTGTCCAACGGCCCTTGTTCCGCACATCAACACAATATACCTCGTCGGCTAGGCCCAACGCCAGGACCCTACACATCACAATCAATGTGATTTACCACTAAGCCACGGCAGTTATACCTAATGTCAATGTTATCACAAACATAGCAGACAGCACAGTCATTCAACAGTATGATCAAAGTAATTAAATCATATAGATGTGTATGCATGCGTACACACACACACACACACACATATATATATATATATATATATATATATATATATATATATATATATAGGGTAACTACCTGTCCCATTTTGCGAGGGACAGTCCCTCTTTGGGCAGTAGTGTCCTGTACAATTACTGTCAAATGGCAGATGTCCTGAGATTTAATGACAAAAATATGTCCTATATTTATGCAATAGTTGCATAAAACAGTTATTCTGTATCTGAAACACCTAAATGTCATAAGAAACTGAATAAGCAACTAAAATGCTACAAGAATGAGCTGTCAATTAGGCACAAAAGTGAGGTTCTGTCCTGTGGGTATGTCTCGGCCTGCAAAATCTTGATGTTTGTACCAAATATGTCCCACTTTGGCCATTTGAAAGGGTGGCAACTATATATATATATATATATATATATATATAAATATACCCAGATGACCACATGAACACCCTGACAATCGAACACACGTATGTGCCAGGACTATAGGCTTTGGAGGTCTGAATATACTCGGAGTGAGTCAACATGTAGCACGGGTCCAGAGCAGTAGGGAATGGCGCATGTGTAGTAGTGCGGTTTTCCCAACAGGAAAATGGATGCCTGCTGTGTAAGTGAAGTGTCAAGGCATGTGTTTGGGTAACTATGAACCATGGGTATACATATAAATGAAGCAGAACACCAATAGTATAGTGGTTAGAGCATCCACCTAATGAACAGGCATTTACGGTTCAAGTCTGACTATAGCACATATCATTTTCCTTGTGGAATGAATGTCGCTCTGCTGTAAAGCCTACATTAAAACATGTTAAAGTGAACGTGTGTATCGCATAGGACTATTAACCAGATCCCTTCAATCAAAGTGGTACTGTCATACTGAATAAGGCACAAGTAAGCACAAATAAGTGGCACTAAACATATGTAATGCACAGTAAGCATAGGCGATTGCACCTGCGCGGGTGTAAGCAGCGTCCAGCATAGGAAATGTATTTTTGTATGTACACATTTAATATATATACACATATATAAATATGTATATGTACATATATATATATATATATATATATTTATATATATATATATATATATATATATATATATATCTATATGTGTATGTATATATATATATGTATATATATATATATATACACACACACACACACATATATATGTGTGTATAGATATATATCTACATACAGTAAATATATATATATATATATAGATAGATAAAGAATGAACGCCGTAACAATAAAGCATACACAAGGGATGTGAAGGGAATCAAGAGCAAATATGGTATTATATAGTGCTGTCAGCGTATGTCATAAAAAGCTGCTCAGGAGAGAGAAGAGCACCACTACTCACACCACAAGCAGGGTTTTACCAGTGCGAGTAACATCGTTGAATTGCTAAGTCTACATTACACACAGATGGAATGTAGTCCATGCTGGGACCACCAAAAATTGTAAAGTGCAAATGTCCGTAATCCATAACCACAGGAAATATGTGCAAATATTACATGGTGGGAGAGCCTGTAAATATACGAGGCGGGACAAAATATGTGTAGGGCCCCAAGCTCTCTGGAGAGGGCAATGTGTAAAGGTGTGTCATGGCTGCGATAACAAGTGGATAATGGATGTTACGCGTGCAAATTCAACACGGGTGGGGTTGAGGAACTATGGGTATGAAATTATGGATCCAGGCATGCCAGGGTTGGATGGCCCAGTTCTAATGGACTGCCCCGTGGAGGTCAGCTAGTTCGTAATAGGTATATATGCATACACGCATGCAGACAACAATATGTTGAAGTACATTCTCTGTAACACATGCATTCCATTTGTTGACATAAATAATAGGAATGTGCACATACAAACATCGACAGTAGATGGAATAATAGGCTGTGCAGAAGAGGGATGGGACGAATCACACTGTATTACATTCCAATTACCATCGGTAATCCGTACATGAACATATTGTGACTTCTGTCCACTGTATAACGTGCTAAATACCGATTACAAGATAACTGGAGTGAAGTCTCGGTGTCATAATGAATAAGGCACTAGTATGCTGGTGAAGCATATATAAACATCATTACGCATGTGTAAGTGCGTATGAGCGGGGAATGTATTGGTTTACAGACACACAGATGTATGTATATATATATATATATATATATATATATATATATATATATATATATATATATATATATATATATATATATATATATATATATATATATATATATATATATATATATATGGTTGCACACATATATATGGTTGCGAACATATATATATATATATATATATATATATATATATATATATATATATATATATATATATATATATATATATATATATATATATATATATATATATATATACACATACACACACATATATACACACATATATGTACATATATAAATACATATATATATATATATATATATATATATATATATATATATATATATATATATATATATGTGGGTGTGTGTGTAGATATATAGAGATATACAGCTATGATAGGAAAAAGCACACAGGAATGACATTTTTTCACAGGCTATGGCAATGGAAGTGAGGAGCCCAGGCAAGACAAATGACACACGCAGCATGCCCTTCCACCACCCCCCCCCTACAGCCGGACAGGGGAACTATACATGCAAGCAATGTAAAGTGCCCACTGCTCCCCAGACCACAGGCAGGATACATCCAGAGGGGGGGACAAAGTAAACCTGTGGATTCTAATCATGAAACACATACTGGACCGTCCCTTGCGGGACACCCCAAAAATTGGACAAACCATAGGAATGCAATAGATCCTCCAGTTTGTCTGCAGTGTATACAGACTCAGAATACAAGGGTGGGTAACCCAGACTACCTATGGGCCGAGATAATTGTATGAAATGGGTTCCGTGAAGTGGAGAGTGGGCAGCATGTAGTGGTGTGTCCAGAACCCACCAGGTCCCAGAGTAAGGATGGGTGCTGTCGAGAAGGTGAGGGTGGGGGAATGATGGGTAGCTACTTATGGGTCTAGGTGTGCAGGTGTTGGCTGATGTTGGCCAATACGGACAGCCCTAGGGATGCAAGCGAATGTGTTCACTGGGCAGAGGTATCACCCAACGAGCAACCACACCCACTGCGAGACCCACTAAAGCAAAGTGTAATCTATATGGCATGGAATGGAATAACCAGATGTCGATGTATATAAGTAGAGCTATGTGTATGTATATGTACCCATAGCGAGACAGAGATATGCTTCTCCCCTCCATAGTACGAATGTATACATACAGAGAAAGATTACAGATACATATCCACATATGAATCTATACATATGCAGACAACCATAGACCCATATACCCATATGGTGTTAGATCATTCATATATATATATATATATATATATATATATATATATTTACAAATATATATATATATATATATATATATATATATATATATATATAGACAGCAAGATATGAACATACATCTATGCATACATATGCAGATATATCTGTATATATTAATGTAAATATATATATATATATATATATATATATATATATATATATATATATATATATATATATATATATATATATATATATATATATATATGTATATGTTACAGTAAATATACACATGTATATACCTAGGATATCATACAGCAGTTACGGGTAACATATGTTCAGTCCAGGCATATGTTGGTGGGAGGTCCAATAAACAAACAGACAGGCAATAAAGGTAAATACACCACTGCTTCCCAGACCACTGGCAGGAAACTACCAGTGGGAGAGATCTGCAAGGTCTACACTTGAAACATGGACAGCGATGTCCCTTGTGGGACACCAAAAATTTAGTGATTGGAGCCAGGCCCTATAATGATTGATGCGACCAGGCTGTAGATGTACACGGACCAGTAGGTTGTGCAAGCCTGATAACACATGGGTTGACACAACGTACAACATGTGTCCCAACACGGGGAGAGTGGGCAGTGTGTAGGGGTGTGTTTATACCCCACCTGCACCAACAGTAAGGATGAGTGCTGTAGAGGAGTGGGAGGTAGGGGAACAATGGGTATGCGATTATGGGCTTAGGTGTGCAGGTGTTGGCTGGCAGAGCCGTATTAGGACTGCCCTGTGGATGTAAGTATTATTCCGATGTGGGTATAACTGACACCGATGCCGCCCGAACCTTAAGAGCACATCTACTGGATAGTCCGTAAACCATTGGGGGAACACATAGGGACCATATAATTGAACTGTCCCAGATTTTCAGGGACGTCCATGATTACGAATCAGAATCTAACTCTGTCCCATCTAAACCCTCCTAGAACAAGTGATATTAGGAGGAAAGGTGGCGGAATACACGTACATAATGACAACATGTAAGAGTCATAAACAGCATGTACCTCAGACAATGTGTATGAATGCATATGCTCTCGGTCTGTCAATGTGTCAGGTTAATAGCGCCAAACTTCTAAATGTGTCCCTGAGGTTGCTATGCATTGTCCCTGATTCACTTTTCATTCTTCCCCATTTGTATGAGAGGTCTGCTAGTGAGAAAAAGCACATATTCTGCTGACTACCTTAGAAAGATGATAGAATAATAAGGTTGGCGTTACCACCTGTCAACCTTTGCGAGGGACACTCCCCTTTGGGCAGTTGTGTCCTGCAAAATAATTGTAATTATGGCAAATGTCCTGTGATTTAGGACAAAGATTTCCTATATTGTCAGTAGTAGTTGCGTAAAATAATTATTTTGTATCTGAAACACCTAAATGTTATAAGAAACAGTATAAGCAACTATAATGCTACAAGAATAACCTTTTATTTAGGCAAAACAGTGAAGTACTCTCTTTTGTACTGGCTGTGGGTATGTTTTGCCCTGCAAAATCTGATGCCTCTACATAAAGGTCCTATAGGGTTGCCACCTTTTCAATTGCCCAAAGTGGGACATGTTCTGTAGAAATGTCAGATTTTCCAGGACAAAACATACCTACAGTCGTGCATAGTACAGAATTTTACTTATGTGCACAAATAAAAGCTTATTCTAGTAACATTTGAATTGCTTATGCTACTTCACATAATATATAGGGGGTTCATATATAAAATAACTGTTTTATGCAACTATTAAAGAAACATGGGATATAATTTTGTCCAGTAATCTCAGGACATTTGCTATGTCTTGATTATTTTTGCAGGACACAGCTGCCTAAGGAGGGACTGTCCCTCACAAAGTGGGACAGGTGTTAACCCTAAAGTCCCACCTTGGCCAATTGAAAAGGTGGCAAACCTATAATAGGTATGCAGTAGCATGACTCGGCCGACGGATATGGCTCCCAAAACCCAATTACTTGTCTGCATTGAAGAGTCTCAGTACCTATGTATCAGCCAGATGGGAGCAGGTTGTATGAGGAACTCACATATATGATTAATTCACTGGACATGCTGCCGATTACGTACAGTTGAATGCCATGCCGTCCCCTAATGGGCAGCCATTCCCGATATTGTAGTCATGTAGTCTGATGTAATAGGCATTACAAGGTAATATTGTGGTCCTCGCTCCCACCCAGGGGTGTGAGTGTCAGATGCAAGCACCAATAAGTACAGGAGCAAGCGGGTGTAAGCCTGTTTGGCTACCAGTATGCGAGTATTGCACTGGTAAAGCAATGTAGAGGCTAACCAAGTGTAAGAAGCTGTAACCAGAGGTCAGCAGTGCTTAACACCACGTAAACCCATGCACACCCACTCCCAACTGCTTTAATGTGCCTTACTCCCTCTGTATCCAATGGCCTTGTTCTGCCCTGCAACCAAATAAACGTCCTCTGCAAGGCTCGAAAGCAGGACCCTGCACACACAGCTAATGTGAATTACCAATACACCATGGCAGATATACAGACAAGGGACAGTACCACAAACATATCATACAGCACAGTCATTCAACAGTATAGGAATGTATCCCATCATGTAGATATATATGTGAGTGCTTATGTCCAGCATATAGGTACATACATATATAGAGATATATCAGGAACATACCATGTGGCAACAAAGCATTACAAATTAATGAAATGGGAAACACCAGTGATGCCTGTATTATGTAGTGGTGTTGCTCTATGTGATCTCAAGACTCCCTTAGATAGACATGTGTCATTCATACACGCAAATAGTTGTACATTGGCTGTGTACATCACTCTGTGCATGTAATGTACATTAACACAACAGTACCTGTTCAATCATTATTTGTGAACAGTACTCTTGCAATGTGCTGTGTGCAACATCATCATCATGATAACGCTAAATGGGGTAACCATAGAAGGACCGGTAGTGTTGTGTGTACAATGGGGTCATCCTCATCACGTGTACCTGGACCATTTATGAGTGATGTGCATACCAGGATCGTGCGCCTGATGGACAGGGGTGAGGATAACAGGAGTATGTTGTGATGCATATTACAAGGGTTACATGTATCCAGTGGGCACATGTGTGAAATGGACAGCTACATATAGGGCAGATGTTGTCCTAGGAGCTGATTGGCCTTATGTTTCTGTAGGTGAGGGTCAGATGTAGGGGGGAAGGAGTGTAGGTATGGCCATGGAGGATAGGTAGGGTAGGGTAGGATCACAGACATGACAGCATAAAGGGTTGGTATATGACACATGTGGGGGGATACACCCCAGACAGGGATGGGTGTTCAGCATTCACAAGGCCATGGGAACAGTGGGATGGAGGTCCCCAGCCATGGGCAGCTGCCACTGCACCTAAACAGCTGCAAAGGAGGCAGTGCTGGGCACTGTCTAGGAGGGGCAGCATCACCCTGTAAATGTGACTCTGCCCTTGAGCTTGTGTATCTGGCTTTGGAATCCCTTAGTGAGCACCCAATGCAACACGTCCAGGACTGCACAACAGCAGACATGTACCTATCTGGTCCTGCTCCCAAGGGGGACATGCTCCAACCTCAGTGGTGGTACCACCAGAAGGCGGTGCAGAGCCAACAAAGGCTGATGTCCAAGGCTGGGCCCCAGATGTGCCAGTGCCCAGTGCCATGGTCAGCTGAAGTGGGACAGGAGGTTCTGCCAGGGCCTCCCAACCCATTCAGCCAATGGTGTTGCAGTTTAAACCTACATATGGCTTAGTGATAGGCACCAGCATGCAGAGGGAGCACAACACATGCATATATACTGCATTCCATATGTACAATGTGTAGTAGACGTGTGACCGCAGCTATGAACAGTTGCCCATTATTGGCTTGTCACTGGGAACCCCAGAAAGTGTCTGTTATACCACTGTTTCATGTGACACATGTCCAGTCAGGGATGTGATGGCAGTAACACATCCCTATCATCATGTACTGTCTGCAATCCTCACACTATGCTTCTGCTGTGCACAAATGTGTGTTCAGTGTGTAACACAGGAAACAAATGGTTGCACACACTGACTAGTTCACAGATGGCTCTACAGATGGGGGTCCCTCATGAACAGAGTACTGTCATGTCTGTATTAAAGCATGCAGAATAGCCATTACCACACACATGTTAAACAGGCAGTAGTCTCAATGCAGCATATCTACACTTATATGTTATAGTCATGTGTGGTACATCACCCTCCTGTCTTTAGGCTATTTCCCACTGTGTATAATGTTCAAGGTACATCCAGATATCATTAGTCATGCTGTGTCAGAACACCACATCCAGGTACCACTCACAGTGACTGTCATGACCAAATACCAACATGTTTTTCTTAGATAATGTACTGTGTTTATCATGCGAATGGCTATGGGAACACCATCACAGCTGTTCCACATGCAATCAGCTAGAGGAGGACTGCAATAGGTGCAGAGGCCATCACCTGACCATGTCCATCACTTACAATACACATGCTGTTGCTGAGCAGATGTACTCCTTCACATCCACCAGAGAGTGTGTGGGTGGGACAGGCAAAGTACACCAGGGAAGGGCTTGGAGACTTAACCCTAAGCATCGTCTGCCACATGCCTAACAGTACAGGGGTCAAACCCCTGACTGACTACTCATTATTATTACATGTGCATGACGTTACTACATGTGTCACAAAGGCGACATGTTGCTGTGCTGTAAGAACATGTATGTGTGTAGGTGAGTGATATCTGCAACAGAGATATAGTAGACATACAGTAGGTATAGCACACATGGCTGTCCACGTGAATGGATGCCATTGTCACCACAACCACACTCTCTAATGGACATACATTGATACTCTTTGCCAGGGCCACAAATACACAACCTAACTACTTAGTTTGCCATACTGCAGTAATGCACAGGACTACATGCACCACAGGGGATATCTGAAGGTTCTATGGGCTAGGGCATGTGAAAGTATTTGACATCTGTTGGTATGCCAATGAGGGTTATACTGGACGTGACTGTGGGTGGGAGCATCATAACCCACATGCAGACACAAGGTGCCTGTACTGACATGCATATATGCATTGCTTCATGGGTGTGTAGTGGCTGGCTGTGCAAGATGGCTGTACAAAGCTGGGTGAGGGGTAATCCTTGACATCCTGTCACCTGACAATGGTGTGCAGTGCAGGTGTGTAGTGTCTGCAATGTCTCACACAGATGGGTACTGCATGATCTGCCCTGACAACTTGGTTAACAATGTGTATGGCCATAGCTTTGCAATGCATGCAATGTCTGTGTTTGATAGTCCTTCACATGGACATTGCCTGGGATGTGCATGTCACACAATACTGTACAGTGACATCTACAGGTGTACCTGGTTTGGCAGGCACATGTTGTGTACACAGCCTGTTATCCCCCAATATGTCAATACTGGCCTGGTGTGGCAAAACCTGCTTATAGTGAGCAGGTCAACCCTGCACCTGCATTGATAGTATGAAACAGGTATTCTGTGGTGTCAGTGGCATGGGTCCATACAGTGCACATGTGTACAGCATTGTATGGCCTCTGTGGATCACATTTGATGACACCACATATGTTGCAGGCATCCAGTGTGGAACATAGTGAAGGCATAATGTCTGCATATATGTGCCTATTGTACCGCTGTACAGGGTGCCATGTCCTCTTCAGGCCACTGCATTCACACCATGCCTACTATCTGTCATCAATGTGCATGGTACTAGCAACATAGCGGGATATCCTAGGCAAGTTTGTTTGTGCATGGCACATGGGTGCGAGACATATACTGGGTACTAGTAGGGTTGCATACTTTGTTCACCAGGCCTTTTGCCAGATGTAGGGGTATGGCTTGCCAACACAGTCCCATGACTGACTGACAGCTGTACTCCTTGTGAGGTGGCCAATGTGTCATAAGACGGACACCATATAGGAAAACTACAAAATCTGCTCCCCAACATGTCCAATGGTAAGACACTCACAGCCACCTCTACACAGGATCTGACAGACAAACACACACTTGCCATGTCCTGTATACAAACCCCTACCTACCGTATCACACTGCAGCAATACGCTTTTAGGGCATGCGATACAGTGAATACTGGGTTGCAGCATGCCTACAGGTGTGAACCTAGGTGGGTGACAACAGCAGGAATGACAAAGGTGGTCATGTGATTTGTACAGAGAATGCATACTCTACAAAGCACTGTACTTGTCTCACGCAGGCAGACACACACACTTGGCATGTCTGGGATTAGAACACTGACCTAAGGACTTTAACACACTACAGCATTATGCAGTTACAAAATGCGCTACCCAAATTACTGGGATACAGTGCTCCCAGTGGTGTATTTCTAGGTGGGTGACATCATCAGCTTTGCCAAAGGTGGGTATAGGAATTGTTTGGAGTGTGAGCAGTCTAAAAGCATCATTCAGTCCTCAGGCAGATGGGGACAAACACACACACTTGCCAAGTCTGGGATTAGACCATTGACCTAACTACTTTATTATACTACAGCATTACGCAGTTACAGAACAAGCTACCAAGATTACTAGGACACAGGACTCCCAGAGGTATATTTGTAGGTGGGTGACATCATCAGCCTTGCCAAAGGTGGGTATAGGAATGGTATGGAGTGTGAGCAGTCTAAAAGCATCAGTTCTCAGGAAGACAGGGACAAACACACACATACTTGGCAAGTCTAGGATTAGAACACTGACCTAACTACTTTATTACACTACAGCATTACGTAGTTACAGACCAAGCTACCGAGACTACTGGGACACCGCACTCCCAGAGGTGCATTTGTAGGTGGGTGACATCATCAGCCTTGCCAAAGGTGGGTATAAGAATTGTATGGAGTGTGAGCAGTCAAAAAGCATTATTCAGTCTTCAGGCAGATGGGGACAAACACACACACACACCCATTTGGCAAGTCTGGGATTAAAACACCAACCTAACTACTTTATTACACTACAGCATTACGCAATTACAGAATGTGCTACTGAGATTACTGGGACACAGTACTCCCAGAGGTGGATTTGTAGGTGGGTGACATCATCAGCCTTGCCAAAAGTGGGTATAAGAATTGTATGGAGCGTGAGCAGTCTAAAAGCATTATTCAGTCCTCAGGCAGATGGGGACAAACACACACACTTGGCAAGTCTGGGATTAGAACACCAACCTAACTACTTTATTACACTACAGCCTTATGCAGTTACAGAATGCGCTACCAAGATTACTAGGACATAGCACTCCTAGAGGTGTATTTGTAAGTGGGTGACATCATCAGCCTTGCCAAAGGTGGGTATAAGAATTGTATGGAGTGTGAGCAGTCTAAAAGGATTATTCAGTCCTCAGGCAAATGGGGACAAACACACATGCACCAGTGGTGGGAACGGAACACCTGCCTATCTACAGATCACTATTACAATACTCCATAGTTACGAGTCACGCCACACAGACTACACATTTCAAAGCTGTCATTATGACCTTCTAGGAATGCGGACATCAACAGGGATGCTGGCAGTTAAGATGTACATACCTGTGAACCTGTGTGTTTAAAGTAAGAATCCATCCTGACCTGGAGTATGCCCATCTGTGGAATGGATGACTACTATCAATATACAGGGCTACAATGGCCATACCCATACACAGAGGCACATAACTGACACAAGGTGTCACTGGGCATGCTCACACACTTAGTAGCACAGGGCTGTTCGGAATGCACTATGTGTCCATCTACACAAGGTTATACTGGGCATGCTCATACACTTAGTAGCACGGGGTTGTCTGGGATGCACTCTGATTCTAAACACAGAAGGCCACAGTGGCCATGCTATTACAGTTAGACATAAAGAACACATTGTAATGGGCTCTGGTGTTAGTAGTTGCCATTGTTAGCAGGAACACTGCTCTACATATATCTGCCACCGGTCTTTTACACAACATCTGCTGCTGTCTGTCATCTCAGATGTACCATCCTATACCAAGCACAATACCACCACTCACAGTGATGTCTTGCTAGGAGTGGAAACTACTTGACCAACACAATGAGCCAATGTCCTGCTGTAAGTACGAGGTTGTCCAGTGTTTGGCATTCTGGGATGACATGACTGACAGTAGACAGGCCTTTGACACATATCACATGCATCCATAATTCAAGGGAGTGGGGATAATACCCAAGTCACATTCGCCCATATAGTGCCATTCCAAGGCAAATGTCCTAAACACAGGACAACACCCTGACACCTAGAGGACAACTTCATTGTATGCTTATGCTAACTGTGCTAGATGTGTAGCATCCATAATCACAGCTGCTCACTGTAGATCCAACAATGGGGAGTACTAACATCTGTGCAGTGAGGAACACCTGGCTTATGGCTCTGTAGTGCACAATAGCACTACCACCATATACCTCAGAACCAGACATGTGGGCCATAACACAGGTACGGACCGCTCCAGGTGGTGGTGTCCCCACATACATAGAGGCCATTCACATGAACTGACCGGTACCCCCACGAAAGGCATCACAGATGAGTCAGGTGCAGGACACAGTGTCAAATGCTGCATTCTAGGATGTAAACCACAGACACCAACATGTCCTCGGACCACCAACACACATCTATACATGTTGTAGGACATATGAGTACACCACCATGTGACCCTTGACCAATGGACTGTACCAAGCTCTACATCAACTGTAGATAGTACCCATGTACTGACACAGTTGCATCATGTGTTATGCAATGCAATGATACCACTGTCTGTAACCAGGTCAGCTGTACACATACCAGGGGCCCTCGGTTATTTACAGCATTAAAAACCAATAAAAGCAGAAACCAAAACCAAATACACCAATAACCAAAAAGGTGTCTGGAAAAACGAATCAGGAGTGTAAAACAAATAATTCAATCCTTTATTGAGCCCAAACGCTAGTCACAAAACATCACCACCATAAACGCCTTAAACCATATAGATACGTTTTCATCAAAAAAGTTTGACTTCATCAGATGACAAAAGCCATTTAATTCCTCATATTTACATAGTAATCTAGATAAAGGGTATGAAATTTGACTTGGTGCACTGGTTTATGAAGATATAATTATGCTAAGTACAGATTTATCAAATTAATTTGTCCATCATGTATATAACACATATACCACAAAAAATTTCTTAATGTGGAAAATGAATGATTCCTGTATAGATAGAATTCATGTTTTTAGATTATTTTTTATGTAAATAGAAGGTTTCGAAAGGAATTAGAAGGTGGAATTTTACTTTAAATGAATTATTAATGAAATATTTAAATGAAGAGGTTTGCATTAATATAATTGGTTGTTTTAAACTCGGGGGAATGGTTTTATTTAATTAGTAATTGTATAAATATGAGGAATTAAATGGCTTTTGTCATCTGATGAAGTCGAACTTTTTTGACGAAAACGCATCTATATGGTTTAAGGCGTTTATGGTGGTGATGTTTTGTGACTAGCGTTTGGGCTCAATAAAGGATTGAATTATTTGTTTTACACTCCTGATTCATTTTTCCAGACACCTTTTTGGTTATTTATAGCATTAGCAGATGACTGTTGCTGTACACCAGTACACACCCTCATGTTTGGATATGACATACATGTACCTGCCCTGGATATGTACATGCCACACACACACACACACACACACACACACACACACACACACACACACACACACACACACACACACACACAACATACATGTAAACAGCATAGCTGTTGTTGTCCTTTCTGCAGACAGGTGGCTACAGCCATTACAAACATGCACATGGAATGTAGGTCCATGGCTTCTGAATGCTAACAGTACATAAGGTGTAATATCACTGTACCAGTCACCCATTACACCTATCATATCATACAACAGTCCATGTGTCATGTATGTCATTACACACGTCCACCAATTGCAATGCCTACAAACATGCCCAAATGACAGGATTGTAGGACCTACAAACATGTACATGTAGTGGTGTGCATTCAGATACCATGCATGTGCAGTTGCTGATGTATGCAGGTGATGTGCATCTTAGTACATCATGCAGTTGCAATGCAGCCTCAACATTGCCAACTGTATATGGGGATATGCTGAATGTACGGAAAGATGTACCTCAGGTATGGACAGATGTGTGGAAATAACTAAGTGGTGGGGCATCTTTGCAGATGGATGTTTGCTGAGGACAGCTCACAGGTGTGTCACAAGTGGTCATACAATAACCTGTGTAACCGGTAAGCAATGGTTTCGTTAAGTGAAGGGCATAACACACAACATAGACAGTGGTGAGGGTGACACCGAAGGTAAATCACTTGACACCTGTAACAGTTAAGACCTCCCGTGTGCATATATCAGCACTGTTGCCAAAGGAAGTGTCAGTACATGTTGTAACGTGAAATACTGATGTAAGTCTGTCATACATATCATGAGCTAGGCAGGTGTTTGATTCACAGTACTGGCATGTGTGGTTGCGTGTGTGTCCATATATGTCACGTATGGCTGGGAATACATCTCAATTGTTACTCACTCTCCTGTACACTAGTGTAGACATCTGTACAGACTGCAATGTAGAAAGCAGGACATAGGCAGGGGTGTGTATCTCACACATGTGAGGTATCTGTATGTGCATGACATAGGTGTATTCAATAGTGAATGTCACAGTGTGTGTGTGTGTGTGTGTGTGTGTGTGTGTGTGTGTGTGTGTGTGTGTGTGTGTGTGTGTGTGTGTGTGTGTGTATGGCTCTCTGGACCCTGGAGTGAGGATGTAAGTTACCATACTGAACTGATAAGACCCCTCCCCCCATCCAGGCGATGCAATCTACTATCCATATTGATGTCCCTGATCTTAGGCCATACTGACTACCTGTACATGTGTATTCTCTGTGGCGCATCATGTAGGTGCAAAGTACTTTAATGATGATTTTCACATAGGTAGGGGTCCTCACCTCAACAGTAGCAACTGTGTGTGAGTGTGTGTTACTGTGTCGGTGAATCCGTGAGTGTGTGGGTGTGTTACTGTGTCACTGAATACATGTGTGTCAATACCTGAGTGTGTGGGTGCAGTTGTGTGTTGGCATCCTGTCATGGGAACGTGTATTACTGCTTCTCAATGAGGCATCACACTTCCCTCTGGCCTCTACCCTTGTAATCAACTAGACCGCTCTCTTACCTCATCACTCCATGTAACTGTACCTGTGATGTCACCCAGTATGGATAGCACGTCTGTAGCCACAGTAGCTTAATACACAACTATCATGCTCTTGGATCAGTAGAAGTGTTTGGAACGTGGAACATTCTCACTGTGATGTGGCAGCTACACAGTGCATGCTGGTATATGCATACATACCTGTGAGTAGTCCACATTGACATATGGGGCACTAACTGCAAACACTGACATCCACCGGCATGTGCAATTAGACCTGAAGGAGGAAAGCAGAACATCATGACCAACATGCAGTTACTGTTGTTACACAAGACACACACTGATAACAGTATGAAATGCATTGTACACCTGTAGTACATGGTATGTCTGCTGCCTGTCAACAGTACTCAGCAATTGTAAACTACACTTATGTTCCTAGTCTGTTCACCCTGTGCATCAGACCATATGAGCATGTCCCTGCACCGATGGTGTGGAGGTCAGGGATGCGGCACAGGCCTCATCATATGCACAGGGTGATGATGTTTGCCAGAGGCCTAGTCTGCACCATTGGATGACATCATGTGTGTAGGTTAGGGCCTTTGATCTAATTGGGTGTGTATGGATGTTATGCATGTGTGTGTTGCAGTGCCCTACATATGTTTCCGCTGTGTGCGTGTATGTATGCACACACTTCTGGCATGTGTCTGGCATACACAGGGGTATTATTGACAGCTGTGGACTGTACAGACCAGGTGTTACAGTTCACAGTGTCTGGCCACGGACATGTGACCTGTGCCTGACAGGGGTTGCATGGGCACTAAAGGCAGAGATGCAGATTGGGTACTGTCTGATGATACTTGTCCACTGGAACCGTGTCCCTATTGGGACCATCCAGGGCCACGTGCATGTGGCCTGCTGTGTCGTGGTGCAGACAGCACAGCAACAGCTGCACTGCTGCTGCTACCGCCACTATGGGAGCGGACATGTGAGGTAGCTCATTCACGTAGACCTGAAACAGGTGATGTAGCAGGCCTACGTCCAAGTGCCCAATGCCTCACTCCTACCATAGGTTCTTAGGTTCATACTAGGCTATCTGCCCTAGGGCATTTATAAGCCTAGCCAGAGTGTGTTTGGCTTTCGCCACCCATTTTAAATTAATTTTGCTATGCCCTTTTTCGAGGTTAGTATACTGTGCCTCTGTCTAACAGTGACACAGAAGTGATACCTGGGGTAAACCTATGGTCTCCCATCCACTCATCAAGATTCCTCTTGAAGAGAGTCAATGAGGGACTCTGCCTAACCTGGACTGGGATTTTATTCCAGAGTGAAGGGAGCCTCTGGGTTATGAATCTGTCCCTCCAGCATGTCCTATTTATTTCAGTGCTGAGGTTCAAGTCTCTCAACCGCGTAGCTCGATGGGATTTGGATTTTCTGAGGTGCAGCATGTCCATTAATTCCGGGTTGGACATGGCTTTATACGTCAGGCACAGATCGGCTCTGAGCAGGCAGTATGCCACTGAGTAGAGCTGGAGTTTCTTTAACCGGGCAGCATATGGCATCTGTTTTCGCCCTTTGATCCTCTTGGTGAGGTACTTTTGGGGTCTTTCCAGTTGCTGCAGGTGTCTGGTAAGGTACATCCCAAAAGGGGCATTGTACTCAATTATGGGTCTAATGAGGGATGAGTAAAGAGGCACGATGACCTCCCCTGATCTAGATGTGAATCCCTTCATGATTAGGTGGGCTATATAAAATGTTTTTCTAACCACTTTGGCCACGTGGTTGTCAAATGAGAGATTGCTATCAACTTGGGTCCCCAGGTCCCTAATTACTTCTTCTGTACTTAATGGATTACCACCTATGTGGTAATTTGTGGGCACTTTGTTTTTGCCAAAGGGGATGACTATACACTTTCTGGTGTTTAGTTTGAGGCCATGGCTCTGGCACCAGTTGTCTGTTTCTATGAGGCCCTTTTGGAGGATGCTTGTGTCAGCTGGAGAGTCGATTATGGCACCCAGTTTGCAGTCATCTGCGAACTTGGTCAGCCACAGTCCTTCCGTGTTGGCCTGTACCTCCAAGAAATATATACCGAACAAGAGAGGTCCCAGGACTGAGCCTTGTGGGATGCCACTTGTAACTGGTTTGGAGTCTGACATGGCTCCAGCAATTCTAACCATGTGGGTTCTGTCCTTGAGCCAGTTGGCAACCCATCTAGTGACATAGGGGTTTATATTTAAGCTGATGAGCTTATCTATAATGCCCGAGTGAGGTATTGTATCAAAGGCTTTTGCGAGGTCCAGGTAGGCTGTGTGGACCACCTTCTCGTCAATGGCCTTGGTGACTGTTTCAAAGAAATCAACCAGGTTTAAGAGGCAGGATCTGCCCTTAACAAAGCTGAACTGGGTAGGATCCAGTGTCTGTAGGTCCCCAATATCTTTATTTATGAGGTCCATGATGATCCTTTCCATAGCTTTGCAGACCAAGCTAGTCAGGCTTATGGGGCGATAGTTTCCAGGATCCGTTGAGGCACCACCTGTGTGGAGAAGGACCACTGTTGCTGTACGCCACTCTTTGGGTACATATCCTGTAGTAAGGCTGAGACTGAACAGTAGTTTTATGTTTGGGTTTAGCTCTTCTTGGAGTTTATGTAGGATGCAGCCCGGGACACAGTCTGGTCCCATTGATGCTGTGTTTTTTGCTTTGGAGAGGACGGCTCTTACCTGAGCATCTGAGATGTCAGGGGGGCAGCACTCTGCTGGGATAGATATTTGCCCTTTTGGTGGGGAGGGGGGGGAGAAGTTTGTGCTGAATCTGTCAGCTAGGATGTTGGCAATGTCTGTGGGTTCAATGTATTTTTTGTCATTTTGGACTAATTCTGAGCATATCTGGGAATTCCCACCCAGGTTCCTAACATAACTAAAGAAAGCCTTGTGATTATCCTTAGTGTCCTGTGCAATTTTTCTCTCGAAGCTGGCCTTAGACGATTTTATGAGTGCCTGTAGTTTTTTGCTAATACTGATCAGAGATGCCTTCCCTTTTTTGGGATTTTGCTCTATCATGTAGTAGCTTCCTCCTTCTATTGTATAGTTTGTTTATGGCTGGGGTCCACCAGACAGGACATCTGCCTTTGGAGGATTGGGTCTTGGTTTTATTTGGGATTGCATGATCCATGCATTACTGAAGGTGTTCATAGAATGCGTTTATAAAGGATTCTGCGGTCTGGGCTGTATTTTCCACAGGCTCGGGGGCTTTGAATGATTCCACCTCGGTTTTGAGAAGTGTGAAATTTGCTTTAGAGAAGTTTTTCACTGTGGTTTTCTGGGCAGGGGGTGGGGTCGGGATGTGAATATCCAGTGAGATTAGTTTATGGTCTGATCTTACCAGTGAGGGATACACTTCTAGTCTGGAGCAGCGAGTACCCCATGTTGGTGATGATCAGGTCCAGTATGTTTTCCCCTCTTGTGGGAGTGGTAACAAGTTGTTCCATAGCATTTGAGTTTATAAATTCTAGGAACCTTTGGGCTAGGGTGTTGGAGCTAGAGTAATGCTCCCAGTCTATGTTTGGGTAGTTGAAGTTGCCCAATATAATGGTGTTTGGAGAAACCTTCATATTTTCCAGTGTTCTCAGGAAGGCCGAGTGAGGTTCCTGGTTTGGGAGGGTGGTCTGTAGCAGGCTATAAACTGGAAGGCAGTTTTACCCACTGTTAGTTGCACATGGATAGTCTCTGATGCTTCGTGCTGTGCCACCAATCTGGAGGTGTGGGTATCTTTGACGACTATTGATACTCCCTCTCCTTTTGTGGTTCGGTCCAAGTTTTGGGGCCGAAAAGCATGGTATGAGGTATAACCTGGTAGTGCTGGGGTGCTCTCGGGAGCCTTGAACCAGGTTTCTGTTACTGCACAGATATCGATGTTCTCCATGCTAAGGAGAGTTTCGAGTGTGTGCATCTTGAGGTTTAGACTTCTGGCGTTGAGTAGCATTACTCTTAGTTTCTTATCCCTTGTGATACCTATGGAGGTGGGTTTGTCTTTTGAGCCTTGCCTAAAAAAGACACTATGGGGGAAGCAAGAGCCTTTGCCAATAGCCGAAAGCCCAGAGATGACAGGTTCAAGCTGTCCCTAGCGAAGCATCGTGGCTTGTCGAGCATGTCATCCCAGGCTGACAGGTATTGGATCTCCTTTGAATGACACCAATACTTAAGCCAATTGTTGAAATTGATCATCTTGTCTTCATATTGTGGCATCATTCTTGGTGAGGGTAAGATGCTACTCAAGGTCAGGGTCATACCGGCCTGGGCTACATGCTCAGAGAGCTCCTCTATGTCTCTTTTTATGTAGTCCAGGGAGGTACGTCTCAGGTCATTCACACCAGCATGGACAATGACCGAGTCATATTTGTACTTGCCTTGGAGTGACCTGAGTGCTTGTGTTATGTGGTGGATCCTAGCACCCGACAGGCATCTCACCGTGACCTTCTCCTTGTTCAGCCTGGTGAGCGGGGCATCAGTGTGCCTGACGATAGAGTCACCTATTACAAGTGTATCAGGTGTGTTGTTTAGCCTTAAGGGCTGTGACTGTTCGGCACACTGGCTTTGTGAGCTATGTGTTGCACGTGTTTTGTTTTGGGGTAGCGGTTGCTTGGGTGTCTGCTTTGGAGGTCTCTGCTGCTTAGGCAGATTTTTATTTAGAGCCTCTGAGTATGTTTTTGTGTGTTTATGTATTTGGTTTGCTGTCGTGGTAGGTCTATGTGAGACTGGAATTGTAGTGAGTGTGGTTTCCTTCTCCTCCTGACTGGTTACGCCAGTACTAAGTTGAGAGCTTAGCCTCCAGTTTGGCTATATGTTTGCATCTCTCACATGTGTTGGAATTTGTTGGGAGGAGGAGAGGGTTGTCTGTGTACATGAGGCAGTTGTAACATTGCCTCAAGATTCCCAGATTCACCAGCTGGACCGGAGAGGAGATTGACAATTGACCTTTGGACATGCTAGAATAGTATTAGGAATTCCTTTATAATTGAAAAAAGGGCCAGTGGGGAACAAGGTACTCAAGGGGAGTTTGTGAGGGTGTAGTGCTTTTTATTTTTTAGTGCTGACTTATATAATTGCTTTAGTGAGCAAGTGCCAGGTAACTTAAATGCAATGTGTTACAGGTAACTTAAATGCAATGTGTTACAGGTAACTTAAATGCAAAAAAAAAAAAACAGTAACTTTCTTTCAAGTGGAACAAGGAAATAAGTACAGTAAGCAATGCAGATATCACTAGGGATCCACAGAAGCGCTGAAAAGCCATGTTTTAGGTGGAATTAGCATTTCAAGAAAATAACAAGCAAACAAACAACAAGCATACAAACAAAGCTAGATTCAGCAGGCCTGGATCTAGTCTATGCTACAGCAAACAAGGTGCACCAATTTCAGTAAGAAACAGTTCAAGTATGCAGGCACTATAAGCCTTTAACCAGAAATTCCCAGCTCAGAAGGGCAGAGTCCAGCCTCTCCTCCCACAAGAGTGCAGACCACGAACCTTCTTAATGTAAAATAACTGGCCTGAAGCCCAAGTGCTTAAACCAGAACTAATACACTTTTAGAATAACAGACACTGAGCCCTCAATCAGCAGTTCCCAACTTAGAAGGATGTAAGCTACCTGTCCTGCCACCACAGTGCAGGTCACAAACCTTCCTAATGTAAAACAACTGGTCTGAAGCCCAAGTGCTTAATCCAAAAGACAGAATGATAGCTACACTTTAATCAAGTTACTACCAGGCAGTAATAAATACAATTGAATACTTTAAAGAATGCCTGGATTAGTGCTCAAGTTATACAAATAAAGTTATATTCAGCAGGCCTGGATCTAGTCTATGCTACAGCAAACAAGGTGTACCAATTTCAGTAAGAAGCAGTTCAAATACAGTGCAGACCACAAACCTTCTTAATGTAAAACAACTGGTTTGAAGCCCAAGTGCTTAAACTAAAAGGCTTAGAATGAGTTACACCAAGCAGTAATAAATACAATTGAGTACTATTAAGATGACGCAAAAGCAAAATAAAGTAGGAAGAAACACAAATACAGTAAAACAGATAAATTTTTTTTTTGAGTGAGCAAATGAGATGGGCCCAGGAGTTACAGGACAGAAATAAGTGCAAATGCAGGCCTTCAAATCAGAAAGTTGAGAGAGATGGAAGACCGCCCAAATGGCCAATAACTACAAATTCTGGGCCAGAGCCACTCCTTATGTGGTAGACAGGTTACCTAATGCTTACCACTCCCACTGATAAGCTAGAAGGCTCCAACACAGAAAGGCTTGGGGGGGCTCAGAAGCTTACAAACAGTCCTGGATACAGCAAATCTGTATCTGGAACACTAATTACAGGAAAGGTAGGAAACAGGCTTACAATTTTTTTTCCCCGAAAAGTAACAAAAACAGTAGTAAAAACAATTCACATGCAGTGCAAGTTGGCACACTTGAGTATGTAGCAATATTAGTCCACACACAGTCTGAAAAAAATGTAATTAAATTAAGAAGGACTAAAAGCAAGTGCAGAAAGGGTTTATTAGGTAGAATGCGGTAAAAAGATGGGACTGGGGGAGTGTCCTAGATCAAATCTACAGTGGGGCGGGCACTGCAAAAGCCACCAAATTTAAACTACAACCAAGAACAGGGAGGGGGTGGGGAAGACAGTTTCAACAGAGATGTGAGGAATCACAGTTCAAATTATAAAACCAGAAAAATATATACTGATCTCTATATTTGCAGAACAGTAAGATAACAGATATCTAAGCAACAATTTAGCTCTATAATACAGAATAATACAGAAAAATATACTCAGCTCTATATATTTGCAGATAGTCTTGTAAGGCTCTCTCTCAGTGCACAGGTTCCAACACAGACAGCTCATGCTCGCAGATTGTCATGCCACGGTCAAGGACTCCAACCATGTCACCCAACCGTCTATCGAAAGCTCCAGCAATCTGCTGTTGAGCATTTACCATTGCCTGGATGTTGTTTAAAGAATGGGCAGCAGCCCTCTGAAGCCTCTGATCTTCTCTGTTGAGCTGTTCAGCATGTGCCTGTGCCTCCATTATAGCCTGAAACATGCGTCTGGTGACACCAGCTGCTGCACTCTTTCTTGCAGGGGCATGTTGGCCAGAGGTCCTCTTACGAGCAGCACTGGTCACGTGCCTGTGTGGGGCATCACCAGTCAGTTGGCTGACACCATGGTGTGCAGGCACACCTTCCATAGCCCCCACACTTTCCTGTTCCAAGCTACCACACGCCAACTGTCCTTCCTCTATGGCCACTAGTGATGGGGTATGTGTAGCCATGGGATCTGTGTGCGGGGATGAGGGGGATATAGGTGGAATAGCAACCAATGGCACAGATTCAGCCCCTGACAACCCTGCCTGTGCCTCAATCATACGTTCATCATCACTGCTAGAGTCTGTGGGGGCACTAACATCAGATGGACCGCAAGAGGGCAAGGCACCTACAGCACCTGTGAGGGGCAGACAAGAACTGTACATTATAATCTATACAATAGACACACACACACACACACACACACACACACACACACACACACACACACACACAGACACACACACATGCTATGGCACCCAACATGCATGTGATATGACAGAAGGCATGCAACATGCATGTGATACAGCAGACGGCATGCAGCACAGACAATAATAGTGGTAGTTATCATACATCCCTGATTTGCACACAACACCATGCATGTGTCATAGCAGGAGGCATGCAAATTGCACAATCATAGTAGTAGTTAGCATACATCCCTGTGTTACACCATGTAGACCAGCACAGGTTAGCAGTAAACCTGCCTGATGTATGGCATATGACCTTGACAATCACATGTAGTATGACATGTGATCTGCTGACATGTGCAGTGACATGCATACATGTTTAACACAATGGTGTTCTGTCAAAATACAGTGGAGTAATGGTGTCCCAATGCAGTGTTGTCTGTCTGCCCTACAGATATACTGCACATTTAGCTGATATGCATGGCCATTGCAGGGAATCATGAGGCATCTTGCTATACAGTGTGAGTTACAGACACAGTTCATAGCCATGACTGTGTTCAGATACAATACATATATACTGTGGAATGTGACCCACATCACTGACGTGTATACACACTAAACCATGATGTGGAATGTGTGACACAGGTCACTGAAGGGTATATGGATGACACCCCTGCACATCTGTAGCCATATTGCTGCTGCCTGGCAACTATGGCCAGACATGGCAAACTCATCGGTACACCATGTCCCACATGACATCTGTGTACCACACACACACACACACACACACACACACACACACACACACACACACACGAGGAGCAAGGATGACATTGATGTCTGACACCAGCAAGGGGAATGTACTGTATCTGTGGGCTGATGTGGATACTGTACAGGTGACTGCTGTCATGTCGTGACACACTCAAGATGTTCAACACATCTTATATGATGGATTGATGTCATGCCTACACAAGATGTGCACAGGCCTGTAGGATGTCTAGTGTTCCACATCTGCAATATAACCATTACACAAAGGCCATAGTTGGACCATGTGTAGCCATTGTCGGACAGGGTGTACACACAAGCACATCACGTCTACTGTGTGTGTTGCTTCATGTCTCTGGCCATCCTCCATGGCCATGTGTGTACATGTGTTGGCTAAATTATTGTGACGGGCATCTACTTCACATGTCTGTGTTGTCCCATATGACATACACCCATAAATGTCATGTGCTCCACTGACGACAGGTTTATGCAGACAAATGGTAATATGTTTGGTATGTGGGATATGTTTTTCAGGATAGTTAGGCAGTGTTGCAGCCAGGCCACTAGATGTCATGGACATGTCAAGATAGCACATCACATTGTGTGACATTCATAGCAGGGCTATGATCCACACCAGTGAATCCTGTGGGCTGGCCATACTCCAGCTTACTGTGTAGTACTGTTTGTATTCCCCACATGTGTAGTTTTGATCCATAGTACATGTCCCTACAGTGAACAACACCTCCACCATTGTATGCATAGCTGTCCACACATCTGGCAATGATGGTTTGTGAGGATTCATGTCGATGATTCACATAGTTTGCAAGTGTTGCACATGAGTAGCTATTGTGATGCATTGCAGGTCCGACCTATATATTGTGACAGGACCATACATTATGTGTACATGTGGTAAATGGCCACATGGCAGATAGATATGTGCATTATGGTGCCTGATAAATAATAACCGTCTCACCTGCAATGGGCTGCTGTCACAGTGGAATGCTAGAGGTACCTAAATAGGAGTAACACAGCAGTATGAGCATTATCCACGCCTGTATGATAGCTGCAGGCTGCAATGTGCATGTTAACACATACACCAGTACATTAGACTATACTATGGAGTATGCACATGTGTGCAAACACAGAGTAGCATACTATAGTATGCGGCATGTGTGTATGCATGCCTTGCATATGATGTTACATTACATATTGTACAGTGACTCATGCAACTATGTGGAATATAGTTGTTATAGGTGCAGTAGTGACTTACCAAGCAACTCCAAGCTCAGTGGTTGAGAGACACCCACCTCCACAATATCAGCTAAGGCTTGTGGATGTTGTTCTGCAGGTGTCCCCAGGTTGGCCAGTAGCTCCTCGGTACGTGTGAGTGGGGGCTGGGTTGGTGGTCCACCACCTGTTGCACCTTGTTCCCTGGTGATTCCATTTGCACGCTGTTTAACCCCTCTAATGAGGTCTGTACAGTGTCTGTGCACCTGCTGGTATGTGCGGTTGTGGCCACCCACATCATTAACCCTCCTGCAAAGTTCCATCCACAGGTCATCCCGCTGCTGTGCATCCTGTAGCACATGGCTGAACAGGATATCATGATTGTCATGTAGGTATGGGATGAGGGCCTCATCCTCCAAGCGGGTATAAGGGGCTAGCCTTGCACTCGGCATACCTGGAAGACATAATGATGGAGACAGGTCACAGTAACTCACAGAGACATACAGAGCTACAGCTGAACATACATGTGTATCGCATTTATTATGATTAAATAGTTGTCTTTGCAAATCTACATGACACTGACACCACTGACATGTTTGTGTCACACACGTGACACTCAATGGTGAGTGGATATTATCACCATATATGTGTGTGTGTCACCTGATCACATTGCTCATACTCCATGTGGATGCTGTCTTGATGTGGGCATGTCTGCCTGTACTGGTGTTCCTACCTATCAGCACATGGCTGGATGTGTCCACATTAATGCAGTCGACCTTGATGCTGTGTATATGTCACATATAAAGACTTACACTGCCTTAACGGACATGACCTGTGACCCTGCAGACTTGCTCATGGAAGGTTTTACATGTATGTGTTCTGCCATATACATCTACACAGCACTGTACAGCAATTCAACATCCTGCCATGTATCACCTGTGTTGAACATGTGATACACATGGGACACTAGCTAGCCAGATGGTATTTGCAGGGATGGATATCAACTATAGCATGTACAGTCAAAGCCAACAAGTAGGCTATATGCCCTGGGACATGTATGAATCTAGGATGAAAGGTTACCTAGCTGTAGCCAACAGGCGGGTCTCTGAGGCCAGGTGGAGCAGTGCCACATAACTGATCCACAGGGTTAATGATACATTTACCATCCGGTCATCACATCATGTCTGAGAGGGGGGCGATGTGCAGCTTTGCTGGACAGGAATGCATAGAATGGCAGGACTATGTAAAGTGTATGGGACAAGGATCTGTCCAGCATGTGGTGATCCTAGTACTAGGAAGGTGGATGTCCATGAAGTATGTGTTTGAAATCAGGATGTGTACATGTAGCATGTCCAACATCACTGGGTTGGACATTAATTTATTCAGGGTATGTATCATGCTACATTGTGGAGATGGGGAATGGGAAGGCTGATGTAGGCTATCTGAACATGGCCAATACCCCTTAAAGGAAATATGTGATCTGATATGGGTCACTTGAGTGTTGTGTAACGCTGGACAATGATCTCTATATTCATGGATGGCACCCTGTCATGATTAGGGTTGCCACATATGACTACCTGACAGGTGTGGTGACATAACTATCACAGGAAAGACAACTGCCCAGCTGCATCCCTTACATATTATGTTGACCACTGCCTAGGTGGTAGTTCATGGGTACAGGGTTATTAACATAGGGGTGACAATGCAATAAGTAGCTGTCAGATTGTGGCCATATGTCACACACACCTCACCCACAAAGCCCCTTCTGTATGTTGTCCACAACACTCTGAGTCAGCTATTGCTCCTAGGTCATAGTCATTTGCATACTTCAATAGGCAGATACCTTCTGTTAGTCTGTGTGGTATGGACTACAATGAGGGGGGAGTACAATTAATTAACCCTGTCTTACTGTAGCTGGCACTGGTGTGATGTGCATTTATTATTCAGACACCTTCTGCAGTGTTGGTTCTGCCAGCAGTCCCATTGCAAAACACTCCTGTGACATAGGAATGTACATCTAGTATACCAAGTGTAGGTGGAACACAGTATGGGTGATGATGTCCTATGACCTGGCAAGGTTATGATATGCAGTGTGAAATCAACCTTACTGTCATCTACATCTGTACTGCTGTGGAGAGCAACTTGTTTTGCCATATGTGTATCATACAACCTGGGATGTGGACAGGTCTCATTCAGCCTGAGTGCAGCTTGTACCTGCATAGTTGTGAGTACAGGGGCTCTGTGGTGTACATTGATATATTATTGTGTACCTGTTGGGGGGGAACAGTGTGTTTATGTTATCCAAGACCCTATCTGGATTACTTATTCATGCTCAGCACTTGTTCAGAACTTGTAAGCACTACGTAAGCTACTAATTACTATAGCACTCAATCTTCCTCATTACCCAGAGGTAAACAGGTTTTGTACATACTTTTCTCGCTTGCTTAGAGTAAAATAGCTGTTGTACTCACTTTCTTCACTTATCTAGGGGAAATTAGTTTTATATTCAGGCATGTCCAAGGGTTAGCTGCCAGTGTTCTCTCCTGTATATCTGATGAATCTGGACATCTTGAGGCAATGTAGACATTGCCTCATGGACACAGACAACCCTCTTCACCTACCACCCAACACTACAACCTGTGAGAGATGCACTTATCTAGCCAAACAGAAGGTAAAGCTCTCTCCAACCAAGACTGACCCTGACAGTCATGTGGAGAAGGTAAACATTTGCACCACAACACACTCAGCACATAGTCTCACTAAATCTACACTACCATTAACTGGGAAAACTGCTTGTGTACCAACTCATTAGCTCAACGATTTCTAAAATTCATAAACACCAATGCCCTGAATCAACTTATCCACTCACCCACTAGGGGCAACAATATCCCAGACCTAGGCATTACCAACATGAGTGACCGGTGTTCCACACCTGAAGTCAACTCCTCGTTGGTCCGAAACGACCATAAGCTGAACACCCTTGATATCCACATCCCGCTCCCATGCCCCATTAAGGGCACCACAGTATAATATGCGTACAAAGCCAACTTCATGCTTCTTAAGACAGACATGGTGAACTTCATGACACCCATGCAGATGGACAATACTGTTACAACTGCTGAATCCTACACAAATGCACTCTATTAAGCACTTACTCCAGTGCATGGATCGTGCTTTCCCAAACAGAACTAAGATGCTATACTCCTAATTAAGGAAGCCATTCTGGTGGTCCCCTGCCGTAAACAAACTGTACAACAGAAGGAAGACACTGTTGCAAAAGAGAGTGCAATCCCATGCATGGAGGAGCTCCTTGGTCAGCCTCAGTAAGAAGGTGATATCCCTTATAAGATCCTCTAAAGCTAGCTACAGAAACAAGACCACCACTAATTCCAATGACAACCACAAAGCATTCTATAGCTATGTCAAATATCTCGATGTCAACACCCAGATCTGCTCTGAGTTACAGCACAAAGGCACAGACATTACAGAACCAACTGATATTGCCAACATCCTGGCAGATAGGTTCAGTGCTACCTTTTCCCCCTCTCACCACATAAAGGGCCCATATCTATACAGGAAGAGTGCAGAGTCCCTGTAATCACAACTAGGCAGGTAAAAGCTGCACACTCTAAAGCCAATATCACAGCATCCATGGGACCGGACAACATCCCAGGCTGCAATTTACATGAACTTCAGAACGTACTGGCTCCCCACCTACGCACCATGTTGAATAGCCTTGCATCGGGATTTGTGCCCCTGAATGGTGCGCAGCAACAATTATCCCACTCCACAAAGATGGTGCCACAATGGACCACGGGACCTATTGCCCTATAGGCCTGACTAGCCTGGTCTACAAGGCTATGGAGCACATCATCATGGATCTCAGTCACAGAGACATTGTGTACCTCCAAACCTTTGACCCCTCCAAGTTTGGCTTTGGTAAGAGCAGACCATGCCTCCTAAACCTGGTGGACTTCTTAGAGACAGTTACCAAGACATTAGATGAGGGTAAGGAGGTCCACACAGCCTACATTGATCTCTCAAAGGCTTTCAACACCATTTCCCATTCTGGTATTATCTACATACCCATCCACCTGAACATTAACCCCTACATCATGTGATGGTTTGCAAAGTGGCTCACAGACAGAACCCACACAGTGAGAGTTGCATACCCTAGGTACAACTGTAAACCAGTTACAAGTTGCATCCCCCAGGGCTCAGTCCTAGGACCCCTCATGTTCAGTTTATAATTCTCTGACATACAGGCAAGCACAGGAGAGCTTTGGCTGAAAAGGTTTGCAGATGACTGCAAACTAGGAGCCATAATTGTTTCCCCAGCTGATACAGACAGCCTCCGGAAGGATCGTACTGAGATGGATACCTGGTGTCAATATCATAGCCTCAAGCTGAATGCCAAAAAGTGCATAGTCATCCCCTTTGGATATAACTAATTACCCGCAGACTACCACATAGGTGCTAGTCCCCTACATACAGAAAAGGTAATACGGGATCTGGGAACCCCAGTAGATAGCAATCTCACCTTCGATACCCATAATGGCAAGGTGGTTAGAATATCCTTCTACGTGCCCCCCCTAATCTCGAATGGGTTAGCATCCAGAACAAAGGAGGCCATTGTGCCTCTCTACTCATGACTTATTAGGCCCATTAAAGGATACAACACCCCATTTGGGATGTACCTTACAAGACAACTGCAACAGCTTGGAAGACCACAACAGTACCACACCAAGAGGATTACTGATCTCAAACAGATGACCTATGCAGCCCAACCTAAGAAACTCCAGCTGTACTCGGTTGCATACCGCATACTCACAGGTGATCTCTGCTTGACATACAAGGCCCATGTCCAACTCAGTATTTCTGGATATGCTCCACCTAAACAGAAGCCCCTGAGAGCCACATGCTCTAAGGATATACACCTAACCACAACAATGACTAGGACGTGCTGGACGGATAGATTCCTGACCAGGAGACTCCCCATGCTTTGGAACATGATTCCAATGTACATCAGGCAGGACCCCTCACTAGCACTCTTCAAGGGAAACCTTGATGGGTGGATGGGAGACTGACATGTACCCCGGGGATCACTGCAGTGGCTCTGCTGGACAGAGGCACAGGGAACTAATGGCTCTGCCATTCAGAGGCACAGGGAACTAACCTAAGGGGGTGGTGAAAGTCAACACACTCTAGCTAGGCTTATAAATACACTTGGACAGACAGCCTAGTACCTACCTTTGCACTTATTACATGTCTTATGTGCATGGATAGTTAACTACCTCTTCCGTTTTACTTTGCTATCATGCTGATAAACTGTCAGGTGACTACAAGTCATATGTATCCTGTTATTGTGTATTGTAAATGCCAACAGACATAACTAATGTTTGCCAAACATAACAGTAATGCTATGTAACTTGTAATACATATCTGCCTACAATACTGTACATTACACAGTTATTGGCACAATACCCCACAATACAAATCATAATTGCACAGTGGGCCAACCTTCGACATGTTATTCTCAGTAATACACCCATACATATGCCTACTGTTACAATATATCAACATATACTATCCCCTGTTATAGCACATACTTGTTGGACCAGCCCTGCCACTGACAGCAGCTGGTGAGGAATATTTGGGTTCAAAGCCCTTATATAGCATCCCTTGTGGTGTATGCGGTGTTTGCCATGTGACCTACAGCAGTACATACATAAATACTACAAGCGTTACTATGCTCAACAATACATCACTACAAGATAACTGTTTCCACTATATGGATTGCGTGCACTTTAAATATTACAGAACAGGTACTACATATACAGACATACTGAGTGTTTTACATACCTTATTAGTAACCAGAGGTGTCATTGACTGTTAATTCAATCCTTTTCAGTTTGTGTTTCAATCTTCTTTGTAACGTTCTGCTGGTATATTCAGATGGTTTGAATGTGTGATAAGCCATCCTTTTATAGTTAAATATCGGTAACATGTGCTATCCTGACCACCAATTGGTGTTCCAAAGTAGTTAATTAGATGCACATCAGCTGTGCAGCTACTCCATTAGCCAATACCATGGCAAGAGTGTTGTATAATTGAGTACTCCACTTGGGCATTGTCCGTTTGCCTTACTTTTGAGGAAGACAGCCTGGATGTGTTGTATGTGATGTATTTCAACAGCTATATGGAGACAGAGATATATTAGTTTCATGACTCCCGTAGATTGTGTGTAATGGCTAGAAAATGTTGTTCTACATGTGAGTACAGCTCTTATATTTCAGAGCATTGCTACTTATGCAAGGTTTGTTTGTACCTGATACTTCTGCAGATGTTTCAGGTTGGCAAGGATGTTTGGACAGCTCAAGGCTGTATGGTTATGCATGAACTGTTAGGTGGTTTACAGTGTGCTCACCAGACATCCTTGGTTTGGCGTACATGTGTATCATACTGTGCTCTTAATTAGTAATTGGTAACACTTCCCAGTGTACACACAACCCTCTGAAATGGGATTAGTGCAAACAAACCTTGTAACATTAGCAGCTGTTCCATCATATAACAGCAGCTATTTCACATAGGGCCATGTTAGTGTGTCTCTGACAAGGTATGTTAAGGCTTCTGCAGATGTCGTACAGTGAGTTAATGATTTGTGATGTTATTACAGTTAGTATTGTAATTTGTTTGGGTGTGGGAGGGTGATGTTGGTGGGTGTACATAGCAGATGCACGTGTGTAGGAACTGCTTTTATACATAATCGATATGTGCATGAGGGTTCCTTCCCTATTTGAACACCTATCCTTTAGTGGACTAATACTATGGTAATTGCAGGCTGATTCATTAAGGCACTGCTAATTGGTTCCTGTATAGCATGCAGGTGATGTTAGTCCTTGAATCCTTTCGGCAATACATCAGAATGTAATAAAGTGCTGCTACATGAAAGCTGTGTATTTCTGTCATAGGTATTTGCAGTCATTGGAGATGTGTTGGTGACTGACCCTGTTTGGCTAGGGTTGTCACCTTTTCAAATGGCCATAGTGGGACATTTTCGGGACACTACATCAGATTTTACAGGCCGACATGAACCCATGGTCAGTACAAGGGATAGAACTTTCCTTTTTTGCCTAAATATAAGCTTATTCTTGTAGCAGTTTAGTTGCTTATCCTGTTTCTTGTAACATGTAGGTATTTTAGATACAGAAAGAACTATTGTATGCAGCTATTACATTACATATGGGACATAATTATGTCCTACAATCTCAGGACATTTGCCACATTTAATATTTTTGGTCAGGACACAACTGCCCAAAGAGGGACTGTCCCCCGCAAAGTGAGACAGGTGGTAACCCTATCATTGTCTCATGTCCATAGCACATATTTGTAATAGTGTATAGGCATATACTCTCCATATCCTTTGTTCATAAAGTTTGGTCATGGTGGAATGTGTGATTGCTATGGTCCATGTTATACTCATATATGAACACTTCAACCACTGTATACGGGATACCTATGGAATCCCGAAACCACACAATTCCGACGCCCCAGTTCTGGGCCCAGACTCCCATACTCCACATTACTGACAGCGACAGTAACTCGCGAAAGTAACAAAAACATGGAACACGCACATGCACACACAGACACACTGCTACCCACCATACCTAAACAAACCATCCTACACTACGTATGAGCAGGTGGGCAATCCCCCCTACACCCCCATGTGGGTGTCTGCACCCTCCACACCCCCTACTTTAATATTCTACCTCCTAGATCGCACAAACAGACACACAAAGCAAACCCACACCCACACATTACAGTCCCCCAGGAACACACACCACACACACCACACTCAGAACACACACATACACACACTACAGCCCTCAGAAACACACTTACACACAGTAACCTACCTGAACCGCAACACCAGAAGCACTGACTAAATGTCCCTTAACATTGGGATTTTAAACCTCGCGCTTCTGGTGTTTCAGTCTTTAGGCCTCGTGATTACGCGCGTCGGTATGTCAAGCAGTCGGTATATGGTAGGTATCCCATTTATATGTACCTCCATGGTTATGTAGATGTTGTTAACCTATCTATATATCTACATATATATGTATATCCCCATATATCAATATATATCTCTCTCTCTCCCTCTCTCTCTCTCTCTGTATATATAGATATATATATATATATATATATATATATATATATATATATATATATATATTTATATATGTAGGTGTGCCTGTGGTGCCCTTGACAATAGTGGTGGGCCGTGAGGGCCTTCACCATTCTGTCTTTGCTGCAGCTGTTTCCGCAGGATCATATTGTGTAGCATGGCACATACTATGAAGATGTGGGCACACGTGCCTGGAGAGTACTGCAAGGCTCCACCAGATATGTCCAAGCAACAGAACCGTGATTTCAGCATCCCAAACACACACTCTATGATGATTCTGGTTTCTGTGTGTGCCTCATTATGGCGTTCTTGTGTGGCTGTGTGTGCATTTCTGATGGGAGTCATCATCCATGGTTCCAGTGTATAGCCAGCATCCCCCACCAGGTGGCCATATGGGATGTCCCCCCCTGGCAAATACCTGATACAGCTGTGAGGCATGCCAGATGTGGGAGCCGTGATAGATTCCAGGGCTGCCAGCAGACACATCCATGATAATGCCCGGGGCATTGCACATGACCTGGCAGTTGATGGAGGGGTATCCCTTGCGGTTTATGTAGTGCCTACACTGCTCACTGGGTGGTGTCTTGATGTGTATGTGCATGCAGTCTATTGCACTCAGTACCTCCGGGTAGTCTGCCACACGGTGGAAGAGACGCATATTGCTGGCCAACTCCTCCTCCATTCGGGGGAAGTATATGTGCTCATTGGCATGTGGTAACATGGCATCCAGGAACTGGTGGAGTACCCTGGATGCTGATGCCTGTGAGAACCCCATGATATCCCCAGTTGGCCTTTGAAAGGTACATGTGGCTAGTACTCTCAAGCTTATACATACCTTCATGTCCACTGGGATGGGTTCCCCTCTGTTATTTCTGGCTCTGAGGCGTGGCTGGCACAGCTCAACAAGTTGCTGTATGGTGTTCCTGTCCATCCTGTAATGCTCTACTATCTCCAGATCATGTAGCCCCTGGTAGGTTACCCTGGGTCTGAACACTCTTCTCTTCCTCCGGTGCCTGAGATGGTTGTCAGCATCATCCTTCACACCACCGTCAGTCTCCAACACATGCTGGTGAATCAAAGCTATGGCAGCCCCTAACATGTACATACTAAAAGTTCCCCATCTGTATAAACCAATGATGCAGAGTGTCTGGGAATACACAAGTGTGTGTGTGGGGCTTTCACAGCTTATACTATTGTGTAATGGATGATGCTGGTGTAATTGGGTGTGTATGTGCAATTCCAGCTGCAGGGTATCTTAATTATGGGTTTTACAGCAGGTACTGCTATTGTGGGGCCTTTGGTGTTGACTTACGTTTGGCTGCAGTGATTCATCTATTGCCCTTTACTTCCCTTTTCAACCGGATTCCCCTTCCATTGTCAGGCATGCATCCAGCTGCCTGTTTTCTTGTTTTGTACTTACACAACCCAGGATTGTGCTGTGAAATGTGTTATGTAGCTGATCTACTGCAAGTTTGCTTTGTTCTGCTGTGACAGTTCTCTTTTGTTTGCAGTACGGCACTTCCCCTTTCCTGTTCTGCAGGTAGCTGCTAGCAGCCTTGTTAGCTGTTGTCAATGGCCCACTGTGAGTTCCTAGGTGTTAATTACCCATTTGTACTCCAATTACCATGCTGCAGCATTTCCTTATTGTCTTCCCGTATCCTTCCTGTTTCAGCTATGGTGCGTGCCGCACACAGCCGTTTACTGGGTTTCAAGCACGTTTTCATCTACATTCACATGCAATTTTGGTTACCTTGTGTGCTCTCAGCTAAGCAAACCTATGGCTACTTCCACACCCCTATCCTGCAGCTTTGCTTAGAAACAGGCAACCCGGATTAGCAATGCTCCAATGTGCTTACAGCTACGGTGGCGCACCCCTCTCTTGATGTCATGTTTACCTCCAGGCCACACCTCAGTGTTGTACCGCTATGCTGTGTGGTACATCCTTATGCCGGAGGTGAGTTTGCAATTCAGTATTACTTGACTCATTTGCATGGCACTGACTACTAATTCCTAGTTACCGAGCAGAACACTGTCACAGCAACTTAGCAACCCTTGCTTCATGGTTGTGGTGTAGCATGCGTGCCATTGACTATTATGGGGAATTCATGAATTGTGTTACATTGCAGTTTTATGACATCTAAATACATTTTCATTGTGATCCCGTTTGCTCACCGATGCAGTGCGATTTTACTTTGCGTTAGTGTGGCCATGACATTAAATGTTATTTTTTATGTGTTGTGCATGTTTTTTTATGCCACTGGCTATATATTTATCCATTGGCATATATTAACATTATAATATGTAAGTTTGGTCCGCTTTCATGGCTCCGATTTTATGTTTGAAAAAATGTAAACTGTTTTTTTGGTTTACATTTCTTCATGCTTACACTATGCTTGCACCACTTCATGAATCACTATATACCTTCATTTGCATGCTACACTGCTGCACATGGGGTAATTAGCATACATGCACCAGGAGCTGTGCAGCTCTGGCGTACACTGGTAGTGCACGTGGAAACAACTGGTAACCGAATCGCTCGGTGGCCATATTTGCCATTAGATCACCGACGCTACTCCGGTGCCTGGCACAAGCTTCATGAATCCTGGGGAGAGTGTTTGTTTATGCTTGTCTTCTCCTTCTAATTAGAATTGTCTGTTGAATTCTGAAAACAGAAGTTGCTTAGTAGGAAGAGGTGAAGCATTCTTAATATGTGATAAATTTGTCTATCATTTAATTGTTATTATTCAATAGCAGGGTTTTTTTTTAAATGATTTCATTCTTTGGATTGGATTACATAAACTTTGCAGATCTCAATGCAATTCACTGAGTTCCATGCAAGCACTGCCAACAACCAAGTAATATGCAAATATGCCCAAGTTTACAGAGACTACCTCAGTGCAAGGCAGACATAACCAGCAATGTCTGTGCAACCACAATCAGTCATGTGAAATATGTGTTCCAGGAAAAGTTGTTCATGAAGTAATATATGTATGTGCATCACCGACGCATGTATATGGCATTTATAGATGCCCAAGGGAAATGACATTAATACAAGGAAAGTAATACATGAAGACAAATGTGCATCAGAAGTTCTATTTGAAAATTTACAAATATCCACAAACACAGATATCATTGTAAGCCATGAACGGACATATATAAATACACCCCCCTCACAATTTGCAGAATCCAATGTGTTCCACAAAATTTCTAATAAAAAAAAAATTAAATAGGTAAGGTGAAGGGTAGTCACAGACACTTTGCCATGGCTAACAGTAGCTATCAATGGGTGTGGGAGATGTGTGGGGATCAGAAGTAATGCACACACCCAACACCAGGGAGATGTGTGGGGATCAGAAGTAATGCACACACCCAAGGAAATAGGTTGTTAGAAAAGCAGATGTGGGGTAAGGCTAAAGAAGAAGGGCACACAAGAGGTATGATGGAATAGGAAGGTCAGAAGGGGAGTCAAAGTGGCATGTGGAATTTATTTTGGTGGGAATGGTCCCCATTTTGTTTTTTGTTTTTTTGGAGAATAGAATGAAAGGAAAAGACATGGAAAAGGAGGTAGGCAAAAGAGTAGATACAAACATATAGCAAATATCGCACTTCATGACAAACCAAGGTTGGAAATGCACATAAAGGATAGGTAAATTACACAAACAGCACACGTATAGACCATGCAACACGGGTGAAGGAAAAATGACAAACAGGTTAGAGATGCATACCAGACATGGTGCAATGCAAAAAATACATATGTACAAAAGCATAAGCCATTTCTGAGATGTTACAAACTCTGTGACAGTCCTAGCAGAATGAGTATTACTAGTGGTAGTTTTGTGTTGGAGAACAATAAATTGAGATTGCCATCATTACAGTGCACAACAATGATATTCAATCCAGTCATGCACTAGACTGTTAGCAGTGCAATAAAAAGGGCAACAATATCCCAGACCTAGGCATTACCAACCTGAGTGACTGGTGTTCCACACCTGAAGTCAACTCCTTGTTGGTTTGATCCGACCATAAGCTGAACACCCTTGGTATCTACATCCCACTCCCACTCCCCATTAAGGGAACCACAGTATAATATGCCTACAAAGCCAACTTCATGCTTCTTAAGACAGATGTGGTGAACTTCATGACACCCATGCAGATGGACAATACTGTTACAACTGCTGAATCCTACACAAATGCACTCTATAAGCACTTACTCAAGTGCATGGATCGTGCTTTCCCAAACAGAACCAAGACGCTATACTCCTAATTAAGGAAGCCATTCTGGTGGTCCCCTGCCATAAACAAACTGTACAACAGAAGGAAGACACTGTTGCAAAAGAGAGTATAATCCCATGTGTGGAGGAGCTCCATGGTCAGCCTCAATAAGAAGGTGAGATCCCTTATAAGATCCTCCAAAGCTAGCTACAGAAACAAGACCACCACTAATTCCAATGACAACCACAAAGCATTCTATAGCTATGTCAAATATCTCAGTGTCAACACCCAGATCTGCTCTGAGTTACAGCAAAAAGGCATGAACATTACAGAACCAACTGATATTGCCAACATCCTGGCAGATGGGTTCAATGCTACCTTTCCCCCCTCTCACCACCTAAAGGGCCCATATCTATACAGGAAGAGTGCAGAGTCCCTGTAATCACAACTATGCAGGTAAAAGCTACACACTCTAAAGCCAATATCACAGCATCCATGGGACCGGACAACATCCCAGGCTGCAATTTACATGAACTTCAGAATGCACTGGCTCCCCACCTACACACCATGTTGAATAATAGCCTCACATCGGGCTTTGTGCCCCCTGAATGGTGCACAGCAACAGTTATCCCACTCCACAAAGGTGGCGCCACAATGGACCTATTGCCCTATAGGCCTGACTAGTTTGGTCTGCAAGGCTGTGGAGCACATCATCATGGATTTCAGTCACAGAGACATTGTGTACCTCCAAACTTTTTACCCCTCCCAGTTTGGCTTTGGTAAGGGCAGACCATGCCTCTTAAACCTGGTGGACTTCTTAGAGACAGTTACCAAGGCATTAGATGAGGGTAAGGAGGTCCACACAGCCTACCTTGATCTATCAAAGGCTTTCAACACCATTCCCCATTCTGGTATTATCGACATACCCATCCACCTGAACAGTAACCCCTACGTCATGTGATGGTTTGCAAAGTGGCTCACAGACAGAACCCACATAGTGGGAGTTACATACACTAGGTCCGACTGTAAACCAGTTACAAGTTGCATGCCCCAGGGCTCAGTCCTAGGACCCCTCATGTTTAGTATATAATTCTCTGATGTACAGGCAAGCACAGGAGGGCTTTGGCTGAAAAGGTTTGCAGATGACTGCAATCTAGGGGCCATAATTGTTTCCCCAGCTGATACAGACACCCTCCGGAAGGGTCGCACTGAGATGGATACCGGGTGTCAATATCATGGCCTCAAGCTGAATGCCAAAAAGTGCATAGTCATCCCCTTTGGATATAACTAATTACCCACAGACTACCACATAGGTGCTTGTCCCCTACATACAGAAAAGGTAATAAGGGATCTGGGAACCTCAGTAGATAGCAATCTCTCCTTTGATACCCATAATGACAAGGTGGTTAGAATATCCTTCTATGTGGCCCCCACATAATCTCTAATGGGTTTGCATCCAGAACAAAGGAGGCCATTGTGCCTCTCTACTCATGACTTATTAGACCCATTAAAGGATACAACACGCCATTTGGGATGTACCTTACAAGACAACTGCAACAGCTTGGAAGACCACAACAGTACCACACCAAGAGGATTACTGACCTCAAACAGATGACCTATGCAGCCCAACCTAAGAAACTCCAGCTGTACTCGGTTGCATACCGCATACTCACAGGTGATCTCTGCTTGACATACAAGGCCCATGTCCAACCCAGTATTTCTGGATATTCTCCACCTAAACAGAAGCCCCTGAGAGCCACATGCTCTAAGGATATACACCTAACCACAACAATGACTAGGACGTGCTGGACTGATAGATTTCTGACCCGGAGACTCCCCATGCTTTGGAACATGATTCCAATGTACATCAGGCAGGACCCTTCACTAGCACTCTTCAAGGGAAACCTTGATGGGTGGATGGGAGACTGACATGTACCCCGGGGATCACTGCAGTGGCTCTGCTGGAAAGAGGCACAGGGAACTAATGGCTCTGCCATTCAGAGGCACAGGGAACTAACCTAAGGGGGTGGCGAAAGCCAACACACTCTAGCTAGGCTTATAAATACACTTGGGCAGACAGCCTAGTACCTACCTTTGTACTTATTACATGTCTTATGTACATGGATAGTTAACTACCTCTTCCGTTTTATTTTGCTATCATGCTGATAAACTGTCAGGTGACTACAAGTCATATGTATCCTGTTATTGTGTATTGTAAATGCCAATAGACATAACTAATGTTTGCCTAACATAACAGTAATGCTATGTAACTTGTAATACATATCTGCCTACAATACTGTACATTACACAGTTATTGGCACAATATCCCACAATGCAAATCATAATTGCATAGTGGGCCAACCTTCGACATGTTATTCTCAGTAATACACCCATACATATGCCTACTGTTACAATATATCAACATATACTATCCCCTGTTATAGCACATACTTGTTGGATCAGCCCTGCCACTGACAGCAGCTGGTGAGGAATATTTGGGTTCAAAGCCCTTATATAGCATCCCTTGTGTGTATGCGGTGTTTGCCATGTGACCTACAGCAGTACATACATAAATACTACAAGCGTTACTATGCTCAACAATACATCACTACAACATAACTGTTTCCACTACATGGATTGTGTGCACTTTAAATATTACAGAACAGGCACTACATATACAGACATACTGAGTGTTCTACATACCTTATTAGTAACCCAAAGTGTTGTTGACTGTTAATTCAATCCTTTTCAGTTTGTGTTTCAATCTTTTTTGTAACATTCTGCTGGTATATTCAGATGGTTTGAATGTGTGATAAGCCATCCTTTTACAGTTACATATCGGTAACATGTGCTATCCTGACCACTAATTGGTGTTCCAAAGTAGTTAATTAGATGCACATCAGCTGTGCAGCTACTCCATTAGCCAATGCCATGGCAACAGTGGTGTATAATTGAGTACTCCACTTGGGCATTGTCCATTTACCTTACATTTGAGGAAGACAGCCTGGATGTCTTGTATGTGATGTATTTCAACAGCTATATGGAGACAGACAGAGATATATTAGCTTCATGACTCCCGTGGATTGTGTGTAATGGCTATAAAATGTTGTTCTACATGTGAGTACAGCTCTTATATTTCAGAACATTGCTACTTATGCAGGGTTTGTTTGTACCTGATACTTCTGCAGATGTTTCAGGTTGGCAAGGATGTTTGGGCAGCTCAAGGCTGTATGGCTATGCATGAACTCTTAGGTGGTTTACAGTGTGCTCACCAGACATCCTTGGTTTGGTGTACATGTGTATCATACTGTGTTGTTAATCAGTAATTGGTAGCACTTCCGGGTGTACACCCAACCCTCTATAATGGGATTAGTGTAAACAAACCCTGTAACATTAGCAGCTGTTCCATTGTATAACAGCAGCTATTTCACAAAGGGCCATGTTAGTGTGTCTCTGACAAGGTATGTTAAGGCTTCTGCAGATGTCGTACAGTAAATTAATGATTTGTGATGTTATTACAGTTTGTATTGTAATTTGTTTGGGTGTGGGGGTGATGGTGGGTGTACATAGCAGATGCAGGTGTGTAGGAACTGCTTTTATACATAATCGATATGTGCATGAGGGTTCCTTCCCTATTTGAACACCTATCCTTTAGTGGACTAATACTATGGTAATTGCAGGCTGATTCATTAAGGCACTGCTAATTGGTTCCTGTATAGCATGCAGGTGATGTAAGTCCTTGAATCCTTTCGGCAATACATCGGAATGTAATAAAGTGCTGCTACATGAAAGCTGTGTATTTCTGTCATAGGTATTTGCAGTCATTGGAGTTGTGTTGGTGACTGACCATCTTTGGCTAGGGTTGTCACTTTTTCAAATGGCCATAGTGGGACATTTTCGGGACACACATCAGATTTTACAGGCCGACACAAACCCATGGTCAGTACAAGGGATAGAACTTTCCTTTTTTGCCTAAATATAAGCTTATTCTTGTAGCAGTTTAGTTGCTTATCCTGTTTCTTGTAACATGTAGGTATTTTAGATACAGAAAGAATTATTGTACGCAACTATTACATTACATATGGGACATAATTATGTCCTACAATCTCAGGACATTTGCCACATTTAATATTTTTGGTCAGGACACAACTGCCCAAAGAGGGACTGTCCCTTGCAAAGTGGGACAGGTGGTAACTCTATCATTGGCTCATGTCCATAGCACATATTTGTAATAGTGTATAGGCATATACTCTCCATATCCTTTGTTCATAAAGTTTGGTTGTGGTAGAATGTGTGATTTCTATGGTCCATGTTATACTCATATATGAACACTTCAACCGCTGTATACGGGATATCTATGGAATCCCGAAACCACACAATTCCGGCACCCACAGTACTGGGCCCAGACTCCCATACCCCACATTACCGACAGAGACAGTAACTCGCGAAAGTAACACAAATATGGAACACACACGCACACACAGACACACTGATACCCACCACATCTAAACAAACCATCCTACAATACGTATGAGCAGGGGGGCAAGCCCCCCTACACCCCCCATGTGGGTGTCTGCACCCTCCACACCCCGTACTTTAATATTCTACCTCCTAGATTGCACAAACAGACACACAAAGCAAACCCACACCCACACATTACAGTCCCCCAGGAACACACACCACACTCAGAACACACACGTACACACACAACAGCCCTCAGAAACACACTTACACACAGTAACCTACCTGATCCGCAACACCAGAAGCACTGACTAAATGTCCCTTAACAGTGGGATTTTAAACCTCGTGCTTCTGGTGTTTCGGTACTGTGGTCTTTCGGACTTTAAGCCTAGTGATTACGCGCATCGGTATGTCAAGCAGTCGGTATGTGGCAGGTATCCCATTTATATGTACCTCCATGGTTATGTAGATGTTATTAACCTATCTATATATCTACATATATATGTATATCCCCCTATATCAACATATGTCTCTCTCTCTCTCTCTCTATATATATATATATATATATATATATATGTATATATATCTATACATACATATATATATATATATATATAGAGAGAGAGAGAGAGAGCATACACCTTTCATTGGGTACATGCCAGTTTGTCCTATTTCTACGCATTCCTACCTTTTGTGTTTTAACCTGTCAGTATCCACAACTGCCATTGGTACATCTCAGGTAGCTCAGTGGTAGGTTATTGTGAAGATTGTGTACATGGTTGTGTGTTCTAATCCTGGCAGTGGTAATTTTACCTCTCAGAGCAGGCACTGGTAGTGCAAGGTTGATTAATGCACATTTCAGCGGTTGTGTGTTCCAAATGTTTATTATTCTGTGAATACTACCTATATATGCAAGCTATGGTTAAGGTATACTATGTAACATGTAAATCATCTGAGAAGATTCCTGTCACGGGTACTCCCCATTACTTGGAACTACATCCCTGATTACATTGTAGGAAACCCCTCACTAACACTCCAGGGAATCCTAGCAGAGTGGGTGGGGAACAGTGGATACACCCCAGGGATCCCGTAAATGGCTCTGCTCCACAGAGGGACAGTTAGTTAATCAATGGGGTGGCAACAGCAGACACTTTTTGGCTATGCTTATGAGTGGCCTCGGGCAGTTAGGCATGTACCTACCTATGTATCTATTAACCTAGACATACAGTATGGACACATTCTGATAGCTTAATTTACTGTTCAGGTATTGACTTACCTTGTGGCAATAGCAGTTGTGTGTACAATAGGTGAGGGCTACCTATGTAGAATGCACACAGTAGACCACCTGTACATGACAATTTACAGGTGGCCGTGTGTGTGTGTGTGCAATCCATGTTTGACATGTGTGCAGGTGGAGAAGGGTGTCAGTCCATAAGTGCCTACACTGTCAGTGTGTGTGCTATACGTTCCCTCTTTGCCAAGGCATGGGCATACTGGGCATGCCTCCGTCTGCCTACTGGGGCTGGCACAGGGTGTTCATGGTCTGAGTCCCTCTGTGCCTGTGGGGCCCTTGGCAATGGTGGTGGGCTGTGAGGGCCTTCACCATTCTGTCCCTGCTGCAGCTGTTTCCGCAGGATCATATTGTTTAGCATGGCACATACTATGAAGATGTGGGCACATGTGCCTGGAGAGTACTGCAAGGCTCCACCAGATATGTCCAAACAACAGAACCGTGATTTCAGCATCCCAAACACATGCTCTATGATGATTCTGGTGTCTGCATGTGCCTCATTATGGTGTTCTTGCGTGGCTGTGTGTGCATTTCTGATGGGAGTCATCATCCACGGTTCCAGTGCATAGCCAGCATCCCCCACCAGGTGGCCATATGGGATGTCCCCCCTGGCAAATACCTGATACAGCTGTAAGGCATGCCAGATGTGGGAGCCGTGATAGCTTCCAGGGCTGTCAGCAGACACATCCATGATAATGCCCTGGGCATTGCACATGACCTGGCAGTTGACAGAGGGGTATCCCTTGCGGTTTATGTAGCACCTACACTGCTCACCGGGTGGTGTCTTGATGTGTATGTGCGTGCAGTCTATTGCACCCAGTACCTCTGGGTAGTCTGCCACACGGTGGAAGAGACGCATATTGCTGGCCAACTCCTCCGGCGTTCTGGGGAAGTATATGTGCTTATTGGCATGTGGTAACATGGCATCCAGGAACTGGTGGAGTACCCTGGATGCTGATGCCTGTGAGATCCCAATGATATCCCCAGTTGGCCTTTGAAAGGTACCTGTGGCTTGTATTCTCAAACTTACACATACCTTCATGTCCACTGGGATGGGTTCCCCTCTGTTATTTCTGGCTCAGAAGCGTGGCTGGCACAGCTCAACAAGTTGCTGTATGGTGTCCCTGTCCACCCTGTAATGCCCTACTAACTCCAGATCATGTAGCCCCTGGTAGGTTAACCTGGGTCTGAACACTCTTCTCCTCCTCCAGTGCTTGAGATGGTTGTCAGCTTCATCCTTCACACCACCATCAGTCTCTAACACATATTGGTGAATCAAAGCTATGGCAGCCCCTAACATGTACATATTAAAAGTTCCCCATCTCTATACACCAATGGTGCAGAGTGTCTGGGAATACGCAAGTGTGTGTGTGGGGCTTTCACAGCTTATACTATTGTGCAATGGATGATGCTGGTGTAATTGGGTGTGTATGTGCAATTCCAGCTGCAGGGCATCTTAATTATGGGTTTTACAGCAGGTACTGCTATTGTGGGGCCTTTGGTGTTGACTTACGCTTGGCTGCAGTGATTCATCTATTGCCCTTTACTTCCCTTTTCAACCCAATTCCCCTCCCATTGTCAGGCATGCATCCAGCTGCCTGCTTTCTTGTTTTGTACTTCCACAACCCAGGATTGTGTTGCGAAATGTGTAATGTAGCTGATCTACTGCAAGTTTGCTTTGTTCTGCTGTGACAGTTCTCTTTTCTTTGCAGTACAGCACCTCCCCTTTCCTGTTCTGCAGGTAGCTGCTAGCAGCCTTGTTAGCTGTTGTCAATGGCCCACTGTGAGTTCCTAGGTGTTAATTACCCATTTGTACTCCAATTACCATGCTGCAGTATTTCCTTATTGTCTCCCATATCCATCCTGTTTCAGCTATGGTACGCGCCGCGCACAGCCATTTACCGGGTTTCGAGAGCGCTTTCATCCACGTTCACATGAACTTTCGGTTACCTTGTGTGCTCACAACTAAGCACACCTATGGCTACTTCCACACCCCTATCCTGCGGCTTTGCTTAGCAACAGGCAACTCGGATTAGCAATGCTCCAATGTGCTTACAGCTACGGTGGCGCACCCCTCTCTTGATGTCATGTTTACCTCCAGGCCACACCTCGGTGTTGTACTGCAATGCTGTGTGGTACATCCTTACGCCGGAGGGGAGTTTGCGATTCAGTATTACTTGACTCATTTGCATGGCACTGACTACTAATTCCTAGTTACCGAGCAGAACACTGTCACAGAACCTTAGCAACCCTTGCGCCATGGTGGTAGTGTAGCATGCGTGCCATTGACTATTATGGGGAATTCATGAATTGTGTTACATTGCAGTTTTATGACATCTAAATACATTTTCATTGTGACCCTGTTTGCACACCGATGCACTGCGATTTTACTTTGCGTTAGTGTGGCCATGACATTAAATGTTATTTTTTATGCGTTGTGCATGCTTTTTTATGCCATTGGCTACATATTTAGCCATTGGCATATATTAACATTATAATACGTAAATTTGGTCCACTTTCATGGCTCCAATTTTATGTTTGAAAAAATGTAAACTGTTTTTTTGGTTTACATTTCTTCATGCTTACACTTCCCCTGCACCACTTCATGAATCGCTATTTACCTTCATTTGCATGCTACACTGCTGCATATGGGGTGATTAGCATACATGCACCAGGAGCTGCACATCTCTGGCATACGCTGGTAGTGCACATGGAAACAGCTCGTACCTGAATCGCTTGGTGGCCATATTTGCCGTTAGATCGCCGACGCTACTCTGGCGCCTGGCGCAAGCTTCATGAATCCTGGGGAGAGTGTTTGTTTATGCTTGTCTTCTCTTTCTAATTAGAATTGTCTGTTGAATTCTGAAAGTAGAAGTTGCTTAGGAGGAAGAGGTGAAGCATTCTTAATATGTGATAAATGTGTCTGTCATTTAATTGTTATTATTCAATAGCAGGGTTTTTTTTTAATTATTTCATTCATTGGATTGGAATACATAAACTTTGCAGAACTCAATGCAAATCACCGAGTTCCATGCAAGCATTGCCGACAACCAAGTAATATGCAAATATGCCCAAGTTTACAGAGAGTACCTCAGTGTAAGGCAGACATAACCAGCAATGTCTGTGCAACCACAATCAGTCATGTGAAATATGTGTTCCAGGAAAAGTTGTTCATGAAGTAATATATGTATGTGCATCACCGATGCATGCATATGGAATTTATACATGCCCAAGGGAAATTACATTAATACATGGAAAGTAATACATGAAGACAAATGTGCATCAGAAGTTCTATTTGAAAAATTACAAATATCCACAAACACAGATATCATTGTAAGCCATGAATGGACATATATAAATACACCCCCCCTCACAATTTGCAGAATCCAATGTGTTCCACAAAATTTCTAATAAAAAAAAATTAAATAAGTAAGGTGAAGGGTCTTTGCCATGGCTAACAGTAGCTATCAATGGGTGTGGGAGATGTGTGGGGATCAGAAGTAATGCACACACCCAAGGAAATAGGTTGTTAGAAAAGCAGATGTGGGGTAAGGATAAAGAAGAAGGGCACACAAGAGGTATGATGGAATAGGAAAGTCAGAGGGGGAGTCAAAGGGGTATGTGGAATTTATTTTGGTGGGAATGGTCCCCATTTTGTTTTTTGTTTTTTTTTTTGTTTTTTTGGAGAATAGAATGGAAGGAAAAGACACGGAAAAGGAGGTAGGCAAAAGAGTAGATACAAGCATATAGCAAATATCGCAATTCATGACAAACCAAGGCTGGAAATGCACATAAAGGATAGGTAAAGTACACAAACAGCACACGTATAGACCATACAACACGGGTGAAAGGAAAATGGCAAACAGGTTAGAGATGCATACCAGACATGGTGCAATGCAAAAAATACATATGTACAAAAGCATAAGCCATTTCTGAGATGTTACAAACTCTGTGACAGTCCTAGCAGAATGAGTATTACCAGTGGTAGTTTTATGTTGGAGAACAATAAATTGAGATTGCCATCATTACAGTGCACAACAATGATATTCAATCCAGTCATGCACTAGACTGTTAGCAGTGCAACTATAAGCCAAGCAACAGCATGGATGAGCAAATGCAGGCAAGGAAATACAGGAGTAGACAAGTATCTCCAACCCTGCATGCAAAGGCAAAAAAATAAACACAGTGCCAAACAGCAGTACCACAGCCAAAGATTAATGTGGCTGTGTACTAAATAAATAAGTATATTCACCACAAACACAGGAGAAATGGGGTCCATATTTCAAAGAAACATGCTGTGCCAGAGCAACACCTATGTAGATGTTGTGGCATGCAATGGCATTACATAAGTCAAAGTGAGAGAATACTCATCACACATACCCACACCAATGACATGGAATATTACGTAAATGGTGATACATATATGATTAATCAAAGGTAAGGAATGCAAGCCTGCATATAGACAGGAAGCATAGAAATATCTGGGTAATCTACAACACATAATTTCAGCATAGCACTGATAGAATTTACTCAATTACCAACACCTTGTGTGTATATGCCTTGCATGTGTATGATGCACATCATTGTGGCACAAGGTCATATTATGCTAGCACACCTACATTACAGTGATGATGATTATCAGGAAGGTAAATATACACAGAACATATGCCATGTATATGTGAAACCAGTAGGGAAAAGCTATAAGGGGGAAGGGAGATGGACAAAATGCCCACAGCAGTGAGGAAATGCCATTAAGAAAAGGTAGGTACAAAATAAAGCAGGACAGCCATAGCTAAGTAGACACAAGTGCATATGCATGTGCTCACAACACAAGATGGACTGCAAGTTCTCACAAGGTACATTGAAGCAAATGACCAATGTATGACATATGTGCATAGTGCATTGAGGATGGCTATAATCACGTCTGTGTACAAATTAGACAAACAACAGAGTAATGTACAACAGTTAAACAGCAAATGAAATGGGTACACAGCAAAAGTAGTTTTGAATATCACATACTCTTATATACTGCCAGGCAAACATAATACAACAGGTGATGCAATCACTGTTATTAATATAAATACTACAGCACATGTGTAGGACTGATCAAAGAACAGTCCTGTATATACAAGTACAGAGCAACAAAATGGAATAAGTGCATTTAACAAGCTACATATTACAAGGGCGGTTGTGTGTCAATTATATTATGGCCATACTCATGTACATCCATTTAAAACAGTACGTGTGTACTACAAAGGCATACACAGACGTGTATGCTAACCCATGTATACATGTCCTAATATAAGCTAGTTTTAAAAAGACTGGGTAGTACAATAAGCAAGATATGGACAAAAAAGCAATTATGGATCATGCTAAGCAAAGCATCACCTCCATATATCTACTAATGGACCAGTGAATGTCAATGCACTGTGTGAAGGATACATATTCATATGTACCTGTAACAGTACTGTACAACAACATGGCTCAATAATTGCCAGTACATGGCCCACACAAGATCATTGTGACAGTGGGAAAACATTATCCAAAAATGTTGCATAAGTAAACAAAATCAAGGATATTTTATGTTGTTGAACAAACATAAGACAGCAACTATCAATGAACAAATGTGTCCAATAAATAATTATCGATAACATGCAAATAAGCATACTTGAATGACCTATCTGTGTTGTGCTGTGTGATAAGAATGTGAATAATGTAGCATATGAGTTGTTGTCATCCCTCATTAGTATAGACAGGAGCAACACAATTAGAAAAATTGTGTCCCGCTCACATTATGTTAACTGCAGCTGTCAAGTTGCCTCTTACAGGGCCACAGTGTATCAAACACAGTAGTATGCTGCTGTGCATGCACAGTAGTACACACACACACACACACACACACACACACACACATTGAAGGAGTAGTACCTCTGCCCATGCCCATATGGAGCAGTGTATGCAGTAAATAATAATGGTAATGCATGTGTCATTTGGTAATGTGTATCATACTGTAGCAACAAGATAAAGCCACAAATGACCTGATAAGTACAGAGTACATTATAGTGTATGACAGAAAGGCATGACAGCAATATATGATGTCTGCACAAGTGTGCCTAGGCCGTACAGACTTGCATATGGAAAACACCATGGTGGCAGCCATTACAAAAGTGAATCACGCAGACAATGCTTACATTCCTGGGGGAGCACTTTGATGGGGTCAGTATTATGAAAGATCTCTCTAGTGATCTCCTGGAAACAGTGGTGCATGGCTGGCACTGTGTCTTAAAAGAAGTTACCCAGCATGTCCCTCATGTGTGTCTGGAAGATGTCTATTATTTAGATCCTAGATCTGGTCCCAAAAATTGTCTGCCTGGTATGGTGGGGGACATCACCTCTGATTCGCAGAAACAATGGCACATACAGGTCCCAGTCTGTCATCAATCATCATCATCCCGATTATGGTTATTATCCTGGTTCTCAGAGTCTGACTCTTCTGGCAGTGGTCTGGCACCCTGTCATCATCCAATTGGTGATCTGGCTTTGGTCCCACACTCTGACAGATTTAAACGTAGGAACAAAATATTTTCCATACATAATATATATTAACCTAAAATCAATGAATAAGTGAAAATGCACACAAAAGTTATACAGTCTACATGCTGTAACTGTTATGCATGTGATGTTACACTACAGTTGGACTTCATCCAAGTATAACACCTTATTTGATGACAGGCATATGTCCAATTCATAATAAAATAAAACATGGTGTGTAATTCCATCAGAGATATATGCAAAACATGTTTGAAATAAATAAAGCTAAAAACCAGATCCCAGAGACAGCCAGTAAAAACAACAGGAAACTTTATTGTGTAAAAAAACAATATTGAGCACTTTCATTGAGTGTAACCACAACTTCATCAGAATACAAAAAAATCAAATCAATGCAGTGCTTACATTTAAATACTTCCTCTCCCAATCACATGATCAATCAAGACCAATCAAAGCCGCCAGTTATAACGTCATTTGAATAAAGTATGAGTTCACAAAATAAGTTTGTTAAAGAAACATACACTTAAAAAAGAAAAAAGACAGACTTCACATAACCCAGAAAAAATGTTACACATCATATGAACATAACCTTAAACACTAGCCAGTGATAGTCCATCATTCAAACATGGTAATGTTTGAGCATTTAATCTAATTTGCCATTTAAGTTCACACAGCACAAGTAAATCATCTCAAACTCCCCCTCTATTATTCTTTGCGAAAGTATCTAACCCAGAAAGTAAAAACTTGTGAGTAGGAAATTTCAATAAATGTCTAAACAAAGAATTAAAATCCTTCTGTTTTTTTACATAAAAAAATGTTTGTATATTCTATCACAAAGTTTTCTTTTGTTTTTTCCTACATAAAAACTGTCACACTCTTGACACTTGGTTAGGTACACTACGAAAGAAGTATTGCAATTGCAATGGAAATCAGAGATAATTTTCAACCCATTAATCATCACATAGTCTTTCTCTAGTATATGTTTGCATTGAGTGTAAAAACCACACTTGAATGTGCCCCTTTTTATTTCTTAATGCCACCTTAGTTTTTCTAGTCTGGCCTTCAAGGTATAGTTTTAGTGACTTACGTTTCCCACATACCATTCTAGGTCCTGCTCCCACTGTTTCTTCAGTATTTTCATAACACCTGAAAATTTTCCAATTATCTTTCAAAATTTTCAGAATATCGTTACTATTAGTCATGCATGTGGTGACAAAACTGTCTTGAAAGACATTGTTTACATCTGTGTCCCTGTTAGATTTGAATGGCTCCTAGGCTATAGTTATAGGTACATACACCCCCTGGTTTCTCTTCTGTTTGACTTCATCACAAATATTGTCAAGTAGCTCAGCAGGATAACCTCTAGCTGTAAAAATTGTAGTCAACTTTTGACTCTGTACCTGGAACTGTTCATCCTCTGATACCATATCTGCTAAATGCACAAATTGCACTTTCACTAATCCTTTTTTGTGTTTTTTCAGGGTGAAAAATGTTACTTATGATTCTTTGTTGGGCAACATCCTTAGTGATTTCAACATCCAGGTAGTGTATGTGTGATTAATCATAAGTATACGTACATTAAAAAAAAAAAAATAGATGTTAAATTCAAGTACTCAACAAACTTTTGTAACTCACTTTAGCTCACTTCCCAGGCAATAAAAAAGTAATCCAGGAAATGGACATAAAGGGACCAGGGTGGTTCCTGGAACTTTTGAAAAAATGTGTTCTTGTTCCCAATCTAACATGACAATGTTCACAAATATGGGGACACAGTAGCAACACCCTTTTTCTGTAGGAAGCATTAACCTTCCAAGAACACATAGTTGTTTTTAGTACAATTTTTATTAAAGTACAAAGGGTGTTGATGTCATTGTTATTGAAAAGTTTACCAGGAACTCATGAAAAGCTTGTAAGCCGTCCATATGAGGGATCACATTAAACAAATTCTTTACAGCTATGGTTAAAAATATGGTGTCATCCAAAAATTTGACCTTTTTAAATTTATCAAGAAAGTCCCAGGATTCCTGAAAAAGATGTAAAGGACTTTAAACTGTTTTGTAGCTTGATATCTATGAATTGGCTAAATGATGAGTTTTTGACCCCCCCCCCCCCCATCAACAAAAGATCTTAGTGGATCTAACAAGTCCTTATGAATCATTGGAATACCAAAGATGGATGGCATTGTTTATAACTTTCAAAAAGTTGTTTTCCTCAAAATGCATCTGTTCTTAGGTAAGCATGTCCTCCAAGCAATAATCTAGCCTTTGCTATGCCCCATGAACACAGTTTTGGGATACCTCCTCATAGAAATCATTACCTAGTAAACGTATATTCAAACGATTAAGATAGTCTTATTTGTGCACGATCAGAACCCCCCACCTTTGCCGGGTTTCATGACCCATATTGGCTTGTCCTTACTTACAGAAAGTTTATGTTCAACATTACTGAGTTGTTTTAGTAAACAGTAATTGTCTGAAGTCAAACAAGGACATTTTTTCAAACAATACCAGAACCTGCACTGGGGGTGGGTTAAAAAGACTCTTGCAGGTCAAAATTTTTGTTGAAATTGACTGTGTCTTTTAGCAAAAATTTAAAATGTAACTTCCTAATAAACTGTTTAAAGTCAATAATCAGCTGATCAAGTTCTGCACATACCGTGGGAACAAATGTTAAGCTTCTGCTAAACAACTCTGTAATGTTACCATTGTATTCATTAATAAAATAATTATAAACAGAAAAGTCACCCTTACTGTTACTGATGATTGTAAGTTCAGTTAGTTCATTTTACTCAGCAAAAAGCTGGAGACAAGTGAGTGAGTGAGGCATTCAGTATCTCCTCGTCCCTCGCCCCCTCCTCTGGTTTTGAAAATTATTCCTCTGTTCTCTCAATTGAGGACCCTATGTTTCCTGTTGTTCTCTCCTTTGGTTCTACAAATGGTCTGAGCATCTCCTTGCTGCTGGTTTTAAAAGGAGTTCCTCATCCTGTGATTTTTCAGTATCTCATTGAATTTGGTTAGTTCGAAAGTTGTTAGAAGGGCCAACAGGCTCAGCACCCTTTGGTATAGGGTAAGCTGTTCCACTTTTGTACTTGTTTTGGTCCCTGATGATTTTTTTCCCCTTTCTAGCCTTAATTTCATAGTTTCATAGTTTCATAGTATAGTACTAGGCTATCCCCATGAAATGGTACAAAAAATGTACAAATAAATTTAGAATCTGTGCCTCTGTCTAGTAGTGGACACAATGAAGGCCCCCCCTTATATAAATAGAATAGTACTGTGTGGCCTGTGTCTAGCAGACACAGATGTGACCTGGGGAACTTTCCCATCCACTCATCAAGATTTCTCTTGAAGAGAGTCAGAGGGCTCTGCCTCTAATAGAACTGGGATCAGCATGGGAAGCCTCTGGGTTATGAATCTATCCCTCAGCATGTCCCTATTCATACTTGTGCGAGGTTTAGTCTTCTAGCTCGTGGTCCTGATGGATTTGATTTTTTGAGTGGAGAGCATGTCCATCAGATCCTGATTGGGCGTGGCCTTATGCGTCAGGCAGAGATCACCTCTGGCAGAGTGCACTACTGAATAGAGCTGAAGTTTCAGTTTTCTTCTAATAAGACAGAATAAGACATATATGTGTTCTCCTGGGTGTGAGTCTTACTTTTGTGCTGTTCTCCAGCTGTAGGCAAATGCGACATTTAAATGGGGCAAATGGGGCAATGTACTCAATCATGGGGGTGATGGGTTTGGCAATGATTAATTACGGATGGCTGAGACATCCTTTGGTGATGATCTGTAAGGTATGATGTGTGTTTGCTTAGCACGTTGGCAACCTTTTTGAGAGTGGGATGTCGACTTGAGGTTCCTTAGCTCGATTTGCCCTTAGTCTCTGATTCTTTTTGGTTCCTGTGTTGGGTTGCTGTCTATGTGATTTTTTTGTGGGTTGTGATAATTTGTGGGTACTTTGTTTTTGTTTTTTTTTTTTTTGCCTTGTATGTGACTCGGCACCAGTTGTCCCGTTTTGGTGTCGTTAAATTTCCCGTTTTGTAGGTGTGCCATTGCCTATGGTCTATGTGCCCTCAGCCAACAAGAGGGGTCCAGAATCCCTGTGGGATCTCCACTTGTGACTGGCTTTAGGTCTGACAATAAGGGAGTTGTTTTAACTCCCAGTGGGACTGTCAGTGGGACACAACCCAGTCTGACATTGCTCCAGTGATTTTGTTTAAGGTGTTGAGCTTATCTTGTTCTTCACTGAGGTGGTGTTGCACCCATCCTTAGCCAAGTCAGTGTTGTTTGTATGGTCTATGATATTATTGATGTCATGGCTCTGTACACTGTTGTAAGTCCAGGCAGGTTCAAAGGGCTGATGTGCCCCCTTGGCCCTCATCGATGAGGGTCTAAAAAAAGGAGTTCAAAAAGGCCCAGGTTCTCTGGCAGGACAGCAAATTTTGAAAATTTCCATGGTTGGGGGGTCAGGCTGGTCTGTTGGTGCCGATCTAATGATTTTTTCCATAATGAGTGGGGACACTCTTTTGTTTTGCCAGTGTAGCTGGTTTTTGGGTATGTTTTAGGGTCTGTAGAGTTAACCCCTTGTTTTGTGTGGGGGGACCACTGTTGCAATACGCCCGCTGTAGGGGCACCATAATTTAGTGTCCTTAGCGATTTTTCTCTCAAAGTTGCCTTGGATGTTTTATGTGAGAAATGTAGTTTTTTGCTAATGTTGATCGAGATGTCTTCCCTTCATGGGGGATTTTGCTCTGATCTGCAGTAGCTTCCTTTTTGTTATATATAATTGTTAAATGCTGAAAAGCATTTGTGCCTCATGGCTTACTTTGTCTAGGTGAAAAAAAAACATTAAATAAACCACAGAGCTACCTAAGACTCGAGTTAATCCAGACGCAAAAAAAAAAACAAAACAAGTCCAAATAGCAAACAGAATTGTGTCTGGAACACACGGCAGGCAAACAAACATTATATCCACTCAATTTATTGTAGGAATAAGTCAGGTTCCGAATAAACCCATTCTAAAATCAAAGAGGTTGTTTAAATGAGCCAATGGCTAATTTTATTTCTGTTTTTAGTAGGTGTATATTTGTGCATCTTATTAGTTATATATATATATATATATATATATATATATATATATATATATATATATATTCCTTGTAGTTTATGAATTGTGAATATGGGCAGTACTCTTTTTTGTGTTAATTGTAATCATGGGAGGGGCAACTGTTTTTGATTGGTGCATGATGTTATTTAATTAAGCTGTTTTTACCTGTTCTATTATCTGATGAAGTGGTTTTGGAGTTAACCGTGAAATCACTTATTCCTACAGTAAATTGAGTGAATATAACGTTTGTTTGCCTGCCGTGTGTTCCAGACACAATTCTGTTTGCTATTTAAAAAAAACATTGTTGCAAGCAACACAATGTTGGTTAAACAACAGATCTTTAGTAATATTAGTGTCAAGCACTGTAGCCTGTTGAACAAGTCTGCCCACTTGTCCTTGATTATGCTTGATTAAAACTTCCATAAATTGAAAACCTAAGTCTGTTGAATAAATCAAGTAATTCATTGTGCAGGTCTGAACTGAGATGGAGCCCATTGGGAAATGTAAAATTTCGCAGACCCTTTGACACTATTTTTAAATGCATACACTCTTTGAAGTAACTAATTTTGAGCTGGAGTTTGTGACATTTGAGTAATGTTTGCTCAAGCTGTGTAATAGATTGCTTTACAGTCTGCCAAACTTAAAATAAAAAAATAAAAATAAAAGGTTTGCTTAACCAAGTACATAAGCTGGTATTCTTTTCACTGTTATTAATAGCAGCTTGACTTAAAAGGAAACTATCACTGTTTTCTGAACCAAGTAAATTACTCACTCTTAAGTGTCCTTGTGCTGGGGGAATAGCAGAGGAATTGGAGCAGTTAGGTGTTCCATTGATAACTGCTGTAGTGTGAATTAACTTGAGATTCTGGGAAATTTAGTGAATTAACTGGGTAAGCAATCCCATATTTTTCACCGGTTCACCAGAGTACCAAGTTGATCAATGTTGCTACTTTCACATTCCACGGAAGACATAAACCAAGAACCTTGGAAAACTGCAAAATTAAGCTAAAAACCAGATCCCAGAGACAGGCAGTAAAAACTACAGGAAACTTTATTGTATAAAAAGCAATATTTATTGGTTTCATTTAGTGTAACCATGACTTCATCAGAATACAAAAAAATCAAATCAATGCAATGCTCACATTTAAATACTTCCTCTCCCAGTCACATGATTAATAAAGAACAATCAAAGCCGCGAGTTATAAACTCATTTGGATCAAGTATGAGTCCACAAAATAAGTTTATTAAAGAAACATACACTTAAAAAAAGAAAAAAGACAGACTTCACATAAACCAGAAAAAAATGATACACATCATATGAACATAGCCTTAAACACTAGCCAGTGATAGTCCATCATTCAAACATGGTGATGTTTGAGCAATTTGCCATTTAAGTTCACACAGCCCAAGTAAATCATCCCAAACTCCCCCTCTATGATTCTTTGCGAAAGTATCTAACCCAGAAAGTAAAAACTTGTGAGTAGGAAATTTCATTAAATGTCTAAACAAAGAATTAAAATCCTTCTGTTTTTTTACCTAAGAAAAGTTTGTATATTCTATCACAAAGTTTTCTTTTGGTTTTTCCTACCTAAAAACTGTCACACTCTTGACACTTGGCTAGGTACACTACTGAAAAAGTATTTCAATTGCAATGGAAATCAGAGATAATTTTTCAACCCATTAATCATCACATAGTCTTTCTCTAGTATATGTTTGCACTGAGTGCAAAAACCACACTTGAACGTGTCCCTCTTTTTATTCTTAATGCCACCTTAGTTTCTCTAGTCTGGCCTTCAATGTATTGTTTTAGTGACTTACCTTTCCTAAATACCATTCTAGGTCCTGCTCCCACTGTTTCTACAGTATTTTCATAACACCTGAAAATTTTCCAATTATCTTTCAAAATGTTCAGAATATTGTTACTATCAGTCAAGCATGTGGTGACAAAACTGTCTTGAAAGACATTGTTTACATCTGTGTCCCTGTTAGATTTGAATGGCTCCTAGGCTATAGTTATAGGTACATACAACCCCTGGTTTCTCTTCTGTTTGACTTCATCACACATAGTGTCAAGTAGCTCAGAAGGATAACCTCTAGCCATAAACATTGTAGTCAATTTTTGACTCTGTACCTGGAACTGTTCATCCTCTGATACCACATCTGCTAAATGCACAAATTGCACTTTCACTAATCCTTTTTTTGTGTTTTTCAGGGTGAAAAATGTTACTTATGATTCTTTGTTGGGCAACATCCTTAGTGATTTCAACATCCAGGTAGTGTATGTGTGATTAATCATAAGTATAAGTACATTAAAAAAAAAATAGATGTTAAATTCAAATACTCAACAAACCTTTGTAACTCACTTTAGCTCACTTCCCAGGCAATAAAAAAGTCATCCAGGAAACCGACATAAAGGGACCAGGGTGGTTCCTGGAACTTTTGAAAAATGTGTTCTTGTTCCCAATGTAACATGACAATGTTCACACATATGGGGACACATGAAGCCCCCGTAGCAACACCCTTTTTCTGTAGGAAGCATTAACCTTCCAAGAACACATAGCTGTTTTTAGTACCATTTCCACTAAAGTACAAAGGGTGTTGATGTCATTGTTATTGAAAAGTTTACCAGGAACTCATGAAAAGCTTGCAAGCCTTCCATATGAGAGATCACATTAAACAAATTCTAAACAGCTACAGTTAAAAAGATGGTGTCATCCAAAAAAATGACATTTTTAAGTTTATCAGGAAAGTCCCAGGATTCTTGAAAAAGGACTTTAAACTGTTTTGTAGCTTGACATCTATGAATTGGCTAAAGGATGAGTTTTTGACACCCCCCCCCATCAACAATAGGGCTTAACAGTGGATCTAGCAAGTCCTTATGAATCCTTGGAATACCAAAGATGGATGGCATTGTTTATAACTTTCAAAAAGTTGTATTCCTCAAAATGTATCTGTTCTTAGGTAAGCATGTCCTCCAAGCAATAATCTATCCTTTGGTATGCCCCATGAACACAGTTTTGGGATACTGCCTCATAGAAATCATTAACTAGTAAATGTAAATTCAAATGATTAAGATAATCTTCTTTGTGCATGACCAGAACCCCCCACCTTTGTCAGGTTTCATGACCTATATCGGCTTGTCCTGCTTTAACCTTTTAAGCAATAACCACTTACTTACAGAAAGTTTATGTTCAACATTACTGAATTGTTTTAGTAAACAGTAATTGTCTGAAGTCAAACATGCACATTTTTTCAAACAATACCAGAACCTGCACTGGGGGTGGGTTAAAAAGACTCTTGCAGGTCAAAACGTTTTGTTGAAATTGACTCTCTGTTTCTTTGAACAAAAGTTTAAAATTTAATTTCCTAATAAACTGTTTAAAGTCAATAATCAGCTGATCAAGTTTTGCACATACCGTGGGAACAAATATTAAGCTTCTGCTAAACAACTCTGCAATGTTACCATTGTATTCATTACTAGAATAATTATAAACAGAAAAGTCACCTTTACTGTTACTGATGATTGTAAGTTCAGTTAGTTCAGTTTACTCAGCAAAAAGCTGCAGACAAGTGAGTGAGTGAGGCATTCAGTATCTCCTCCTCCCTCGCCCCCTCCTCTGGTTTTGAAAATTATTCCTCTGTTCTCTCAATTGAGGACCCTATGTTTCCTGTTGTTCTCTCCTTTGGTTCTACAAATGGTCTGAGCATCTCCTTGTTGCTGGTTTTAAAAGGAGTTCCTCATCCTGTGATTTTTCAGTATCTCCTTGAATTTGGTTAGTTCAAAAGTTGTTAGAAGGGCCAACAGGCTCAGCACCCTTTGGTATAGGCTAAACTGTTCCATTTTTGTACTTGTTTGGTCCCTGATGATTTTTTCCCCTTTCTAGCCTTAATTTCATTGCTTACTTTGTCTAGGTGAAAAAAAAAACATTAAACAAACCACAGAGCTACCTAAGACTTGAGTTAATCCAGCCACAAAAAAAAAAAAAAACAAAACAAGTCCAAATAGCAAACAGAATTGTGTCTGGAACACACAGCAGGCAAACAAACGTTATATCCACTAAATTTATTGTAGGAATAAGTCAAGTTCTGAATAAATCCATTCTAAAATCAAGAAGGTTGTTTAAATGAGCCAATGGCTAATTTTATTTCTGTTTTTAGTAAGTGTATATTTGTGCATCTTATTAGTTTTTTATATATATATATATATATATATATATATATATATATATATATACATATATATATATATATATATATATTCCTTGTAGTTTATGAATTGTGAATAATTCAGTAATCTTTTTTGTGTTAATTGTAATCATGGGAGGGGCAACTGTTTTTGATTGGTGCATGGTGTTATTTAATTGAGCTGCTTTTACCTGTTCTATTATCTGATGAAGCGGTTTTGGAGTTAACCGTGAAAGCGCTTATTCCTACAATAAATTGAGTGGATATAACGTTTGTTTGCCTGCCGTGCGTTCCAGCCACATTTCTGTTTGCTATTTAAAAAAAACATTGTTGCAAGCAACACAATGTTGGTTAAACAACAGATCTTTAGTAATATTAGTGTCAAGCACTGTAGCCTGTTGAACAAGTCTGCCCACTTGTCCTTGATTATGCTTGATTAAAACTTCCATAAATTCAAAACCTAAGTCTGTTGAATAAATCAAGTAATTCATTGTGCAGGTCTGAACTGAGTTGCAGCCCATTGGGAAATTTAAAATTTCGCAGACCCTTTGGCACTATTTTTAAATTAATACACTCTTTGAAGTAACTAATTTTGAGCTGGAGTTTGCGACACTTGAGTAATGTTTGATCAAGCTGTGTAATAGATTGCTTTACAGTGCTGCCAAACTTAAAATAAAAAAATTTAAATAAAAGGTTTGCTTAACCAAGTAGATAAGCTGGTATTCTTTTCACTGTGCTGGGGAAATAGCAGAGGAATTGGAGCAGTTAGGTGTTCCATTGATAACTGCTGTAGTGTGAATTAACTTGAGATTCTGGGAAATTTCATGAATTAACTGGGTAAGCAATCCCATATTTTTCACCGTTTCACCAGAGTACTCAAAAGTCAGTCACTGTTGATACTGTCACATTCCACAGAAGACATAAACCAAGAACCTTGGAAAACTGCAAAATTAAGCTAGAAACCAGATCCCAGAGACAGGCAGTAAAAACTATAGGAAACATTATTGTATAAAAAGCAATACTGATTGCTTTCGTTGAGTGTAACCATGACTTCATCAGAATACAAAAACATCAAATCAATGCAACACTCACATTTAAATACTTCCTCTCCCAGTCACATGATTAATCAAGAACAATCAAAACCACCAGTTATAAAGTCATTTGGATCAAGGATGAGTCCACAAAATAATTTTGTTAAAGAAACATACACTTAAAAAAAGAAAAAAGTCAGACTTCACATAACCCAGAAAAATGTTACACATCATATGAACATAACCTTAAACACTAGCCAGTGATAGTCCTTCATTCAAACCCGGTAATGTTTGAGCATTTAATCTAATTTGCCATTTAAGTTCACACAGCTCAATTAAATCATCCCAAACTCCCCTCTATTATTCTTTGCGAAAGTATCTAACCCAGAAAGTAAAAACATGTGAGTAGGAAATTTCAATAAATGTCTAAACAAAGAATTAAAATCCTTCTGTTTTTTTACATAAAAATGTTTGTATATTCTATCACAAAGTTTTCTTTTGGTTTTTCCTACCTAAAAACTGTCACATACTTGACACTTGGCTAGGTACACTATAGAAGAAGTATTGCAATTGCAATGGAAATCAGAGATAATTTTTTCAACCCATTAATCATCACATAGTCTTTCTCTAGTATATGTTTGCATTGAGTGCAAAAACCACACTTGAATATGCCCCTCTTTTTATTTCTTAATGCCACCTTAGTTTCTCTAGTCTGGCCTTCAAGGTATTGTTTTAGTGACTTACCTTTCCCAAGTACCATTCTAGGTCCTGCTCCCACTGTTTCTACAGTATTTTCATAACACCTGAAAATGTTCCAGTTATCTTTCAAAATTTTCAGAATATTGTTACTATGTCATGCATGTGGTGACAAAACTGTCTTGAAAGACATTGTTTACATCTGTGTCCCTGTTAGATTTGAATGGCTTCTAGGCTATAGTTATAGGTACATACAACCCTTGGTTTCTCTTCTCTTTGACTTCATCACAAATAGTGTCAACTAGCTCAGCAGGATAACCTCTAGCTGGAAACATTGCAGTCAGTTTTTGACTCTGTACCTGGAACTGTTCATCCTTTGATACCGCATCTGCTAAATGCACAAATTGCACTTTCACTAATCCTTTTTTTGTGTTTTTCAGGGTGAAGAATGTTACTTATGATTCTTTGTTGGGCAACATCCTTAGCGATTTCAACATCCAGGTAGTGTGTGTGTGATTAATCATAAGTATAGGTACATTTAAAAAAAAATAGGTGTTCAATTCAAGTACTCAACAAACTTTTGTAACTCACTTTAGCTCACTTCCCAGGCAATAAAAAAGTCATCCAGGAAATGGATATAAAGGGACCAGGGTGGTTCTTGGAACTTTTGAAAAATGTGTTCTTGTTCCCAATGTAACATGACAATGTTCACAAATATGGGGACACATGAAGCCCCCGTAGCAACACCCTTTTTCTGTAGGAAGCATTAACCTTCCAAGAACATATAGTTGTTTTTAGTACCATTTCCACTAAAGTACAAAGGGTGTTGATGTCATTGTTATTGAAAAGTTTACCAGGAACTCATGAAAAGCTTGTAAGCCTTCCATATGAGAGATCACATTAAACAAATTCTGAACAGCTAAAGTTAAATATATGGTGTCATCCAAATATTTGACCTTTTTAAGTTTATCAGGAAAGTCCCAGGATTCTTGAAAAAGATGTAAATGACTTTAAACTGTTTTGTAGCCTGACATCTATGAATTGGCTAAAGAATGAGTTTTTGACCCCCCCCCCCCCCCCATCAACAATAGGTTTTAACAGTGGATCTATGAAGTCCTTATGAATACTTGGAATTGGAATACCGAAGATGGATGGCATTGTTTATAACTTTCAAAAATTTGTATTCCTCAAAATGTATCTGTTCTTAGGTAAGCATGTCCTCCAAGCAATAATCTAGCCTTTGGTATGCCCCATGAACACAGTTTTGGGATACCTCCTCATAGAAATCATTACCTAGTAAATGTATATTCAAACGATTAAGATGTGCACGATCAGAATCCCCCCACCTTTGTCAGGTTTCATGGCCTATATCGGCTTGTCCTGCCTTAACCTTTTAAGCAATAACCACTTACTTACAGAAAGTTTATGTTCAACATTACTGAGTTGCTTTAGTAAACAGTAATTGTCTGAAGTCAAACATGCACATTTTTTTAAACAATACCAGAACCTGCACTGGGGGTGTGTTAAAAAGACTATTGCAGGTCAAAACATTTTGTTGAAATTGACTGTCTGTGTCTTTGAACAAAAATTTAAAATTTAATTTCCTAATAAACTGTTTAAAGTCAATAATCAGCTGATCAAGTTTTGCACATACCGTGGGAACAAATGTTAAGCTTCTGCTAAACAACTCTGCAATGTTACCATTGTATTCATTACTAGAATAATTATAAACAAGAAAGTCACCTTTACTGTTACTGATGATTGTAAGTTCAGTTAGTTCATTTTACTCAGCAAAAAGCTGGAGACAAGTGAGTGAGTGAGGCATTCAGTATCTCCTCCTCCCTCACCCCCTCCTCTAGTTTTGAAAATTATTCCTCTGTTCTCTCAGTTGAGGACCCTGTGTTTCCTGTTGTTCTCTCCTTTGGTTCTACAAATGGTCTGAGCATCTCCTTGTTGCTGATTTTAAAAGGAGTTCCTCATCCTGTGATTTTTCAGTATCTCCTTGAATTTGGTTAGTTCAAAAGTTGTTAGAAGGGCCAACAAGCTCAGCACCCTTTGGTATAGGCTAAGCTGTTCCACTTTTGTACTTGTTTTGGTCCCTGATGATTTTTTCCCCCTTTCTAGCCTTAATTTCCTTGCTTACTTTGTCTAGGTGAAAAAAAAAAACATTAAACAAACCACAGAGCTACCTAAGACTCGAGTTAATCTAGACGCAAAAAAAAAAAAAAAACACATCCAAATAGCAAACAGAATTGTGTCTGGAACACACGGCAGGCAAACAAACGTTATATCCACTCAATTTATTGTAGGAATAAGTCAGGTTCCGATTAAACCCATTCTAAAATCTAGGAGGTTGTTTAAATGAGCCAATGGCTAATTTTATTTCTGTTTTTAGTAGGTGCATATTTGTGCATCTTATTAGTTTTCTATATATATACTGCGGTGGTGGTGCTGCAGTAGCATTGTCGCCTCACAGTTAGACATTGCCTGTTCGATTCTCAGTTACAGCGTCTTCTGTGTAGCGACATGCGTGAATGGGCGCTCCTTTGTTGAAGGTTGTGCGTTAGGCCCAGCAAGCCAGTACGTAAAAAATCTACTGCCAATCATTAGTGGACAGGAGTTCCACTGTGGCGACCCCTAACCTAGAAAAGCTGAAAGACACATTACTTTTATATATATATATATATATATATATATATATATATATATATATATATATATATATATATATATATATATATATATATATATATATATATATATATATAATTTATATATATTCCTTGTAGTTTATGAATTGTGAATATGGGCAGTACTCTTTTTTATGTTAATTGTAATCATGGCAGGGGCAACTGTTTTTGATTGGTGCATGGTGTTATTTAATTGAGCTGTTTTTACCTGTTCTATTATCTGATGAAGCGGTTTTGGAGTTAACCATGAAAGCGCTTATTCCTACAATAAATTGAGTGGATATAACATTTGTTTCCCTGCCATGTGTTTCAGACACAGTTCTGATTGCTATTTAAAAAACATTGTTGCAAGCAGCACAATGTTGGTTAAACAACAGATCTTTAGTAATATTAGTGTCAAGCGCTGTAGCCTGTTGAACAAGTCTGCCCACTTGTCCTTTATTATGCTTGATTAAAACTTCCATAAATTCAAAACATAAGTCTGTTGAATAAATCAAGTAGTTTATTGTGCAGGTCTGAACTGAATTGGAGCCCATTGGGAAATTTAAAATTTTGCAGACCCTTTGGCACTATTTTTAAATGAATACACTCTTTGAAGTAACTAATTTTGAGCTGGAGTTTGCGACATTTGAGTAATGTTTGCTCAAACTGTGTAATAGATTGCTTTACAGTGCTGCCAGACTTAAAATAAAAAAATAAAAATAAAAGGTTTGTTTAACCAAGTACATAAGCTGGTATTCTTTTCACAGTTATTAATAGCAGCTTGACTTAAAAGGAAACTATCACTGTTTTCTGAACCAAGTAAATTACTCACTCTTAAGTGTCCTTGTCCCGGGGGAATAGAAGAGGAGTTGGAGCAGTTAGGTGTTCCATTGATAACTGCTGTAGTGTGAATTAACTTGAGATTCTGGGAAATTTCGTGAATTAACTGGGTAAGCTATCTAATATTTTTCACTGGTTCATCCAGAATACCCAGACGTCAGTCACTGTTGCTACTTTTACATTCCACAAAAGACATAAACCAAGAACCTTGGAAAACTGCAAAATTAAGCTAGAAACCAGATCCCAGAGACAGGCAGTAAAAACCACAGGAAACTTTATTGTATAAAAAGCAATATTTATTGTTTTCGTTGAGTGTAACCATAACCATGACTTCATCAGAATACAAAAAAATCTAATCAATGCAACACTCACATTTAAATACTTCCTCTCCCAGTCACATGATTAATCAAGAACAATCAAAGCCCCCAGTTACAAAGTCATTTGCATCAAGTATGAGTCCACAAAATAAGTGTGTTCATAGGTTCATAGGTGTGTACTAGGGTAATGGCCCTGGAGCCTTTACAAGCCTAGCCCATAAGATTACCTTGGCATTGTGCCAACTGACCTTAGTTCCCAGTGTCTCTGTTGAGTAAAGCCACTTGAGTGGAGTTAAAGAAACATACACTAAAAAAAAAGAAAAAAGACGGACTTCACATAACCCAGAAAAACTGTTACATATCATAAGAACATAACCTTAAACCAGACAGTGATAGTTCATCATTCAAACCTGGCAATGTTTGAGCATTTAAACTAATTTGTCATTTAAGTTCACACAGCTCAAGTAAATTTTCCCAAGGTTCCCATCTATTATTCTTTGTGACAGTATCTAACTCTAAAAGTAAAAACTTGTGAGTAGGAAATTTCGATAAATGTCTAAACAAAGAATTAGAATCCTTTTGTTTTTTTACATCCAAAAAATGTATGTATATTCTAACATGAAGTTTTCATTTGTTTTTTTCCTAAATAAAAACTGTCACATTTTTGACACTTAGCTAGTTACACTATGGAAGAAGTATTGCAATTGCAATGGAAATCAGAGATAATTTTCAACTCATTAATCATCACATAGTCTTTCGCTAGTATATGTTTGCATTGAGTGCAAAACCCACACTTGAAATGCCCCACTTTTTATTTCTTAATGCCCCCTTACTTTCTCTATTCTGGCCTTCAAGGTATTCTTTTAGTGATTTACCTTTCCTAAATACCATTCTAGGTTCTGCTCCCACTATTTCTACAGCATTTTCATAATGCCTGAAAATGTTCCAATTATCTTTCAAAATTTTCAGAATACTGTTACTATCGGTCATGTATGTGGTGACAAAACTGTCTTGAAAGACAGTGGTGTTTACATCTGTGTCCTGTTAGATTTGAATGGCTCCCGGTCTATAATTATAGGTGCATATAACCCCTGATTTCTTTCCTGTTTAACTTCATCACAAATAGTGACAACTAGCTCAGTTGGATAACCTCTAGCTGTAAACAATGTAATCAGTTTCTGACTCTTTACCTGGAACTGTTCATCTTCTGATACCATACGTTCTAAATGCACAAATTGCCCTTTCACTATTCCTTTTTTTTTTTTTTTTCAGGGTGACAACTAGTATAATGTAACATACTATTAGAGAATGTACTTTTCCTGAAAATGTTACTTATGATTCTCTGTTGGGCGATATCCTTAGTGATTTTAACATCCAGGTAGTGTATGTGTGATGAATCATAAGTATAGGTAAAATTCAAAAATACTACATGTTAAATTTAAGTACTCAGCAAACTTTTGTATGTCACTTATGCCCGCTTCCCAGGCAATAGAAAAGTCATCCAGGAAATGGACATAAAGGTACTAGGGTGGTTCCTGGAACTTTTGAAAAATGTATTCTTGTTCCCAATGTAAAATGACAATGTTCACAAATATGGGGGCACATGAGGCTCCCATAGCAACACACTTTTTCTGTAGGAAGTATTAACCTTCCAAGAATACATAGTTGTTTTTAGTACCATTTCCATTAAAGTACAAAGGGTGTTGATGTCATTGTTACTAAACCCTGAAAAGTTTACCAGGAGCTCATAGGTTCATAGGTGTTTCTTAACCTAATGACCACAAGGGCCTTTTTAAGCCAAGCCATACATCCCAAATCTCTGACAACTTATAATACCTTTGATAAGTGTAAGCATGGGCCTGGGAGATGAACCATTTACAAGTTACCTGTTTGCATTAGAGACAGAGGTGCCAAAACAAGGATGAAGTTCCGGTTTCCCATTCAGTTGTCCAAGTTGCACTTAAATTGGGTTAGGGAGGAACTCTGCTTCACATGGATAGGGAGTCTGTTCCATAGACGGCATAGTCTCTGAGATACATCCCTATCTCTCCAGCATGTCCTATTTATATCACAGGCAAGGTTTAAGTCTTTAGAATGGGTAATTCTGGTACTGTTTGTTTTGTAGATACTCATGAAAAGCTTGAAAGCCTTCCATATGAGGGGGTCATATTAAACAAATTCTGAACATCTTCAGTTAAAAATATGGTATCATCCAAAAATTTGACCTTTTTAAGTTTATGAAGAAAGTCCCAGGAGTCCTGACAAAGATGTTCAAAGGACTTTAAACTGTTTTTAGCCTGACATCTATGAACTTGGTTAAAGGATGAGTTTTCAACCTCCCCCATCAACAATAGGTCTTAGTGGATCTATCAAGACCTTACAAATCTTTGGAATACCGAAGATGGATGGTATTGTTGGGTGTTTGACTTTCAAAAAGTTGTATTCCTCAAAATGTATCTGTTCTTGGGTAAGCATGTTCTCCAAACAATAATCTAGCCTTTGGTATGCCCCATGAACACAGTTTTTGCATACCTCCTTATAGAAATCATTATCTAATAAATATATATTCAAATTATTAAGATAGTCTCCTTTGTTCATGATCAGAACCCCACCCCACCCCTTTCTCAGGTTTCATGACCAAAATCTGCTTGCCCTGCCTTAACCTTTTAAGCAATAACCACTTACTTTTAGAAGGCTTAAGTTCAATATTACTCGTTGTTTTAGTAAACAGTAATTGTCTAAAGTCAGATATGCACATTTTTTCAAACAGTACCAGAACCTGAACTGGGGGGTGGGTTAAAAAAGACTCTTGCGAGTCAAAAGGTTTTGCTGAATTTGACTCTCTGTGTCTTTGAACAAAACTTTAAAATTTAACATCTTAATAAACTGTTTAAAGTCAATAATCAGCTGATCAAGTTTTGCACATACCGTGGGAACAAATGTTAAGCTTCTGCTAAACAACTCTGCAACATTACCATTGTATTCATTACTAGAATAATTATAAACAGAAAAGTCACCTTTAGTGTTACTGATGACTTTAAGTTCAGTTTGCTCATTGTAGTCAGCAAAAGGTTGGAGAGAAGTGAGCGAGACATTCAGTATCTTCTCCTCCCTTGCTTCCTCCTCTGGTCTTGCAAATTGTTCCTCTGTCCTCTCAGTTGAGGACTCTTTTTTCCTGTTCTCTCCTTTGGTTCCACAAGTACTCTGAGCATCTCACTGTTGCTAGTTCTAATGGGAGTTACTCATCCTGTGACTCTTCCATAGCTCCTTGGATTTGGTTAGTTAGAAAGTTGTTAGAAGGGCCAACAGGATCAGCACCTTTTGGCATAGGGTAAGCTGTTCCATTTCCGTACTTGTTTTGGTCCCTGATGATTTTGTTTCTCCTTTCTAGCCTTAGTTTTGTTGCTTACTTTGTCTAGGTGAAAAAAAAATGTTATAAGCAACATGATGGTGGTTAAACAACAGATCTTTAGTAATATTAGTGTCAAGCACTATATCTTGTTGAAGAACAAGTCTGTCCACTTGTCCTTGACTGTGCTTCATTAAAACTTCCATAAATTCAAAACCTAAGTCTGTTGAATAAGTCAAGTAATTCATTGTGTGTGCCTGAACTGGATTGGAGCCCATTGGGAAATTTAAAATTTCTCAGACCCTTTGGCACTATTTCTAACTGAATGCAGACTTTGAAGTAACTAATTCTGAGCTGGAGTTTGCGACACTTGAGTAATGTTTGCTCAAGCTTTATAATAGATTGCTTTACGTGCCACCAGACTTAAAATAAAAAAATAAAAATAAAAGGTTTGTTTAACCAAGTACATAAGCTGGTATTCTTTTCACAGTTATTAATATCAGCTTGACTTAAAAGGAAACTATCACTGTTTTCTGAACCAAGTAAATTACTCACTCTTAAGTGTCCTTGTGCTGGGGGGAATATCAGAGGAACTGGAGCAGTTAGGTGTTCCATTGATAACTTCTGTAGTGTGAATTATCTTGAGACTCTGGGGGATTTGTTGAATTAACTAGGTAAGCAATCCAAATTTTTTCACCACTTCATCTTGAGTATCCACAAGTCAGTCACTGTTGTTAGTTTCACATTCCACAGAAAACATAACAAACCAAGAACCTTGAAACACTCCAAAATTAAGCTAGAAACCAGATCCCAGAGACAGCCAGTAAAAATCAAAGAAAACTTTATTGTATAAAAAGAACAATAATGAGGACTTTCATGGAGTGTAACCACAACTTCATCAGAATACAAAAAAATCAAATCAATGATTGCTCACATTTAAATACTTCCTCTCCCAGTAACATGAGGAATCATGACCAATCAAAGCCCCCAATTACAAATTCATTTGCATCAAGTATGAGTCCACAAAATAAGTTTGTTAAAGAAACATACACTTAAAAAAAAGAAAAAAAAAGATGTCACATAACCCAGAAAAAATGTTACACATCATATGAACATAACCTTAAAACACTAGCCAGTGATAGTCCATCATTCAAACCTGGTGATGTTTGAGCATTTAATCTAATTTGCCATTTAAGTTCACACAGCTCAAGTAAATCATCCCAAGGTCCCTCTCTATTATTCTTTGTGACAGTATCTAACCCAAAAAGTAAAACCTTATGAGTAGGTAATTTCGATAAATGTCTAAACAAAGAATTAGAATCCTTTTGGTTTTTACATCCAAAAAATGTTCATATATTCTATCCCAAAGTTTTCTTTTGGTTTTTCCTACATAAAAACTGTCATACTCTTGACACTTGGTTAGGTACACTATGTAAGAAGTATTGCAATTGCAATGGAAATCAGAGACAAATTTCAGCCCATTAATCATCACAGTCTTTCTCTAGTATATGTTTGCACTGAGTGCAAAAACCACACTTGAATGTGCCCCTTTTATTTCTTAATGCTCCCTTATTTTCTCTATTATAGCCTTCAAAGTATAGTTTTAGTGACTCACCTTTCCTAAATACTATTCTAGGTCCTGATCCCACTGTTTCTACAGCATTTTCATAACAACTGAAACATTTCCAATTATCTTTAAAAGTTTTCAGAATGCTGTTACTATCAGTCATGTACGTGGTGATAAAACTGTGTCCCTGTTAGATTTCAATGGCTCCTAGGCTATAATTATAGGTACATACAACCCCTGGTTTCTTTTCTGTTGAACTTCATCACAAATAGTGTCAACTAGCTCAGCAGGATAACCTCTAGCTGTAAAAATTGTAGTCAATTTTTGACTCTTTATCTGGAACTGTTCATCCTCTGATACCATAGATGGTAAATGCACAAATTGCCCTTTCAGTATTCCTTTTTTTGTTTTGTTTTTCAGGGTGAAAAATGTTACTTATGATTCTTTGTTGGACAACAGGCTTAGTGATTTCAATATCCAGGTAGTGTATGTGTGATAAATCATAAGAATAGATAAATTTCAAAAAAACTAGATGTTAAATCGAAGTACTCAACAAACTTTTGTAACTCACTTAAGCCCACTTCCCAGGCAATAAAAAGTCATCCAGAAAACAGACATAACGGGACAAGGGTGGTTCCTGGAACTTTTGAAAAATGTGTTCTTGTTCCCAATGTAACATGACAATGTTCGCAAATATGGGGACACATGAAGCCCCCATAGCAACACCCTTTTTCTGTAGGAAGCATTGACCTTCCAAGAATACATAGTTGTTTTTTTACTACCATTTCCATTAAAATACAAAGGGTGCTGATGTCACTGTTATTGAAAAGTATACCAGGAACTCGTGAAAAGCTTGTAAGCCTTCCATATGAGGGATCACATTAAACAAATTCTGAATATCTACAGTTAAAAATATGGTATCATCTGAAAATTTGACCTTTTTAAGTTTATCAAGAAAGTCTCAGGAGTCCTAACAAAGACGTTAAAAGGACTTGAAACTGTTTTTTAGCTTTACATCTATGAACTTGGATAAAGGATGGGTTTTTGACCTGCCCCCCCCCCCCCCCATCAACAATAGGCCTTAACAGTTAGTTTTGTTTCTTACTTTGTCTAGGTAAAAAATATATATTGTAAGCAACACAATGTTGGTTAAACAACAGATCTTTAGTAATATTAGTGTCAAGCAAAGTAACCTGTTGAACAAGTCTGTCCATTCGTCCTTGATTGTGTTTGATTATAACTTCCATAAATTCAAAACCTTGTCTGTTGAATAAGTCAAGTAATTAGTTGTGTAGGTCTTAACTGGGTTAGAGCCCATTGGGAAATGTTTAATTTCTCATGCAATTTGGCACTATTTTTAAACAAATACACAATTTGAACTAACTAATTTCGAGCTGGAGTTTGCGACACTTGAGTAATGTTTACTCAAGCTGTGTAACAACCAGACTTAAAATAAAAAAGTAAAAATAAAAGGTTTGTTTAACCAAGTACATACGCTGGTATTGTTTTCACAGATATTAGTAGCAGCTTGACCTAAAATGAAACTATATTTTCTGAACCAAGTAAATTACTCACACTTAAGTGTCCTTGTCCTGGAGGAATAGAAGAGGAAATGGAGCAGTTAGGTGTTCCATCAATAACTGCTGTAGTGTGATTTAAGTTGAGACTATGGCAGATTTCTTGAACTTACTGGGTAAGCAATCCCAAATTTTTCACCACTTCATCCTGAGTATCCACAATCGATCACTGTTTCTAGTTTCACATTCCACAGAAGACAAGCCAAGAACATTGAAAAATTCCAAAATGAAGCTAGAAACCAGATCCCAGAGGCCACCAGCAAAAAACACATGAATCTTTATTGTATAAAAACACAATATTGAGTGCTTTCAAAAATCAGCACTCTACATACTGCTTTATTTTGGGGGGGGGGGGGGCTTACAATTTTACATGGCAACTACATCTGTCATCAACAATAGCTAACCCCCAACATCATAAAGTACAGGTTTTACCTACCTAAATAGCTAATAATGTTGTATTGTTGCACTATACACCTCCAGAGTGCCCTGACCTGTATTATGGACAATGGGGCCCTCTGCAGATTAAAGAGTCAGGCCCCTGCCATCCATACCAAAATCCCATTACTTGGCTGTCTCATCTCAATTTCCATAAATGCTGTTCAAATCTGTCAGTGCACATACTACTTTCTTCTTTAGTTTTACAATTATAAGTGTGATTTGAATTTCATTTAAAACTCTAATTTCAGATTTTTCAGAAAAAGCACTGACAGCCATTTTCCAAACAAAACAAAAAACTGTCACACCAAAAACAGACTTAACATGATAAATGGTAAACCTCTCTTTGCTTGAAGGCAACATTTAGTGAAAATGCACCTGGCAACCCGTTAAACTTCAACAAACATGCTGGGATTCATATTTAAATAGCATATAGTAATACTAATTAGTGTCTATGTGAAGAGTGCAGGCATTCAAAAAACAAATGTGTAATGAATTTACTAATAGCCTAGTCACAAGAGTCCCTTTTCAGGAACAGCCTAGGAGTATCAACTGATGAAGTAACTTGGCAGTCACATAGAAGACAAATAAACACTGAAGAAATCAAGCCAAGCACTACAGGGAGCAGCTCTTTAACAGCCCATAGGCTTACTCATCTGTACCTGGTGCTAGGCAAACTGTTTTAGATCAAATACACTGCATTTCAGACCAGTGTGCCTGCAAAAACAAACTAAATTTAAAATGATAAAGGAGTGTGGCCTAATGGTTAAGGTGTTTGCCTTACAAACACAAAGTGCAGGATTTGAGTCTCACAAGGGATAATTGGCTAGGCTTAAAATGGCTCAAAAGGGCAGTTAGCCTAGTACTAATCTATGAACCTATGTATTCATAGATAAAATCTTAACGTTTAACTCATAGACTTCATGCTGTCCAGCTTATTTGCAGCTTAAGTAATAAACCCACTGGAAACATTAAGGAAAACAGGGATCACACCTTAAGAACAAGGCTCATGTGATGATGCTCCCGCTTGCTACAGTCAGTTTCCTCCCTTTACACCATAAGTACTCTGGTTCATAAGTAGTTACTAGGCTTACAGTCCAGGGAACCATTGAAGAACCTAGTTCATATACCCAGTTGCCCCAGCACTGTCTAGTAAGATGACTTACTCAACAGCAGGACATTAGGCAAAAATCAGAAGTGTCCAGCAAAACTGGAGAAAAATAAGAGCAGACTACTCTAAAATGTAAATCCCTTAAACATTGTAACAGAGCAATGGGTTTTGTATTAAAACAATTTGTAACTATGATAAAACTATCAAACTGTAATGACTGACATTGACTAACATTAATCTTCGGTGATTTACCAAAGGAAAATAAAAAAGTTATGGGAATTCTGGCAGTTGGTGTGGAAGATAAAGGCTCTTCCCTTTGGCAGCTAAGGTACACGGATTGACTCTTAACAAATCAGTGAAGCAGATAGTGCCCCTCTAACTGGGGCATTTCACACTCACACACACACACACACACACACACACACACACACACACACACACACACACACACACACACACACACACACACACACACACACACACACACACACACACACTCACACACTCTGTCTCAAGCAACATAAGTGCTCTCAATCCCTACTGTTCAGAATCAAAACCCACCTCACTCATACATAAGTGCTATCAGGTTAATATCCCTCTGTTTAGAAGAAAAAAACAAACAGATATCTGTTCAGGTCAACATCAGAAAGCTGCAGATCCCTGTTTATAATCAGATCTCCACACCAATGTCTCAGTTGTGTGCACCAGTTTGTGTGTACTGATCAAATGACAAATGATCAGTTATCTGTATGTATGTTAGCTCAAATGATTGTGCATGCAATTCAATGGAGAAGCAGGAGTTTTTATTTAGATTTTTTTTATGTGTGTCTGGCCCATAGCCAGCACTTGGCCCTAGGCAGCTGCCCAGGTTGCCTTGTGCTGGATCTAGCCCTGGATGTGTCAATCTAAGATGACATTTTTTAAGTGTACAGACATACCTAATCATCTGGACAAAGTCAGTTTTCTATCAATCACAATGTGTAAATAGCCATTAATGGAATTACTGTACAACTGTGTTATTCAAACCTTCACATGTACATTATGTAGGAGGGCAGTCAATTTAAGGAAGCAATGGATTATAACAAACTATTGTGGTAACACACACACACACTCATATATATATATATATATATATATATATATATATATATATATATATATATATCTGTATATAGATATAGATATAGATATATATATCGGTTTACTTGACATTACCGAAATCAAATAACTGAAACTTCACTTTGCAGACGTTCAGATGACGGAACATTTGAAATGCCAACTGAAAATTGAGTGGAACAGGTTCACTCAGTGCTGCACTGCAGTGTGATCTTGGAGTTGGTGTATTTAAGTTACAGGGGGCTTGGAGGGCACAGCCCCCCTGCAAAAATGTAAAACAAGGATTTGCTTACCTTTTTTGGGATGGTACTTTTGTATGTATCCAAAGTGCATGCTTTGATAAGTCTGACATATTCATTCCACTACGAAGTACAATTTCCTAAAGATACAGTGTGCTAGTTATATAGAAGTACTTTAAAATGCATGTAATGTATGGAGTCAGACTTTTACACATTTGGCTATAGTGACAGTTCAGTGTTGTGAAATGTCGGGTTAGTGATCTTGGTTATTTGAAAGTCAATCATATGGTATTTTCCGTACATATATATATATATATATATATATATATATATATATATATGTATGGGTCTACTTTAAAACATTGACTTACAGGAACATTGACTTTCAAATCATCGAGACAACAACACAGAAACTTCAGACAGAATGCTGGACTCCCAGAATGTCACAATTTTACTCCAGGAAACTAATCACTGGGCCACCAAGGACTACAATGACCACAATATGAATGGAAGTAAACTAAACCCATCAATGTGGTGAGCTGCACCCTCCCTAACTAAATATACCAACTCTGATATCTCACTACAGTGGAGAACAGGGCAAAGTGCACTGTATGATGTCTCTAGAAACTTTGCAGATAACAGATATGTGAGTGGTTATCTGTGGCCTACGCTCTATATACAGTGCACCACAGCCATGCTAGATGCATAAAAATATGTACTGTATGTTACTAAACAAATACAGATCTTCAGTATGTAATGTACAATAGTACATGAATTACTGACAATAATGTTTAAAAAATAAGTTACACTGGGATTTCAACCAACACATTTATACTGTCCTATAGCTTAACCATTTGATCTACTGGACTTCATGATTCTTATAATGTTGTCAAAGTCTATGGAATAATGATAGAATGCACATTTGTCAGCATTATAAAACTGCAATGTGTTAGTACACTGAGTTTAACTTTCATAGTTGCATAAAGGTAATTGTATGTACTTTAAAAAAATAAGTAGCCATGACACAAATTATTGCATAGCCATGGGATTTAAAACTACAAATGTTAATGAAGTATGAGGGCAGTTGCCATAGTACTGTGCTAACCCTACAGCCATAAGACAGCATACCTCTCAACTGTATAGATTTTTGCAGAATGTCTGGATTTTTGCCTCATATTTTTGGTGTGTTCCTCCTAAAATCTGTACCTTTCTGGCAAATAGCTGAGGATTGAAGCCATTAAATAATGATGGACATTTGAGTTTAAGACTCCACATTATTCAGAAAATTCATGCTAATGCAAAACCTATTATTCTATCAACTTTCTAAGTTTGTAAGAGCAATATTTAAAATCTGTCCCCCCCATCATTTTAGGCTTTGTCCAGATTTTTTGCTCTAAGAGGTTGAGAGGTATGTAAGACAGTATAAGGCTTACAGATCCAGTCTTCTACTACTTGCACTGTTTTAACAAGCCTCACACATATTTCAGCCATGGTGACCTGCATAAGTCCTATATTCATCAAACTGATGAAAGCAGATATGGATTTTAAAAGGGTGTTATGAATTTTAAACTTTACGTTTACTAATGTATGAATCCCTCAGCTTTCACACTTCAGGAATATACTGTAAGATGTTTCTAGAAGCATTGCTGATAATGGAGAAATATCGAGTCATTCTCAGAATAAGCACTGTAGGCATCAATGCATCATGACCATGCTAGTTGTTTAAAAAAATGTACTGCATAAGTTACCAAGCAAATATAGATCTTCATTGTGTAATGTTTAAAAGTACATGAATTACTGACAGAAATGTTTAAACAATAGGCTACACTCAGATTTGAACTCACTCAAAGGTGAATGACACTTACTTTGCCATATTGTTTAACCAGTGGAGCTACAGGACATCACATTATATTTGATCATTTAAAAGCAGATATTATAAATTGGAATTAAAACTTGTATATTTGAAGTCTGCATCTTCAGCAGTCTTGCATAATATTTACACTGACCTATAGTTGTGGATAACCTCAGAATGCATCGAGAGGTCACTGTCAACTTTAATGAGTAAAGAAAATTTACTCTTCTAAATTGCTATGGTTAATACAGATACCCATGGAATATACTTGAAACACAATGTATCACATAAACAGATGTACTTAGTACAGACACATATGATAATGTAGGTGTTAGGGTATGGAATATGAAACATACTGTAGGCATATGATGGCTGGCATTGGACCTCTGTAATCCTTCAGATTTATGTCATCATAGTAGTGGTGGACCTGCATGCCAGTCTGTAGATCCGAGTTTATCTGCAGTGCTGCCTTGCAAGCCATTTCCAGATGTTGATCATCGCACAATTTATACAGCATGCTCACATCCTCTGCTCATGTCCAGCACAGACACTGAGCATCTGCATCTTCTCCTCCTCTGTCCAATTTGGCACCTTGACTCACCAAAGCTCTCTCCCAGTTTATGCCTTCCTAAAGTAGAATACACTGCAGAAAAATGCTTTGCAAGCAATGCTAACTGAAGTCCCACTCAGTCTGCAGGTAGCAATGATATGATAAGAATATGAATCAATATTACATTTCAGATTTGGGGCATATAAGATAGTGGCAGACTATTGAAATATAACAGGCAAATGTTACAGATATTTCAGTTTATTGATAACTATTGGGCAGTTGCACTGAGCACTGCGCACTTACTCTAAGTTATTAGTTAAAGTGCAGAGGTTCAATAACTTGTGCAGATGTTCTCTAATGGAGTTCCAAAACAGTGAATGCTAATAGACCTCATGAATTATGTATGGCACAAATGGTACTTGTATGTGTGCCCTTAGTTAACATCACTCTAGGATATAGCTAAATCAGAGCTAACTTACAAAGCTAAGCTGTCACCTGCTTGCATTGCTGTGGTAGAGTACAGTGCTGCTATCACATACTTATGTTTACATTACATAAAACAAGAGAACCATGTTTTCATGCATTTGTTGTTTAAAATTCTCTACATTACAATCAATTACATAAAGAAGAGGGATAGACTTCCACAATACGCATGCATATGGGTACATATCCATCAGTAACAATGAGATTTTCCCATATGTAGTTGCATGGCTACAATCAATCCTGATATGGATTAAACAACATATATCCACAGTTAATGCAGAATAACCTGTAATGTCTGAAGCATGTTTGTGGAGACTGACAACTTACAGGGTTGTTTGCAAGTTGTATGCACTTTGACTTATTTATGGATATTCTCTGATGCTTAATCATATAGCAGTAATTATGAAAAAAATCAACAGGATATAGCCAATATTAGGATGTATTACCATTTATGTTGTTTCTTGTGGTGATATGTAGTCAGGGCTGCATAACAAGTCATCTTCAAATGCTGTTGTTTTAGTGCCTAGTTTCTGCATAATCCCAGTAGTTGTACTGTGTACGCTATCATGACAGTTACATTTGTGATACTGTCTCTAACTGTGATAATATCTTGCATTATTGTAGTAGAATTGCTAGTTTGCTATTTATTTCACATTGGTTTACTGGGAAAGTCCGACTTGGAATGAGCCAATTTTCAGCAGAAGCCCAGACAGAAACATTCTAGGCAGATGTCTTTATAACATGGGAGAAACTGGAGCACCCAGAGGAAACACACATGAACACAGGGAGGACATGCAAACTCCACACAGAAGGCAGCCCAGCCACGAATTGAACTGGAGAACCTCTTGCTGTGAAACAACTACGTAAACCACTGTACTACTGCACCATCCGTAATTGTGTTAAGAAGTGCATGTAGCTGTGCAACACCATTATTGCGGCACTGGAGTTGTGGCACATTGGTTATGTGTTTAGCTCTTAGTTATCATAATATCCCTTCACATGGGTTCAAACCCCCCTTCTGTTTATACAACCTGTATAAATATGTTGACTGGGTTGATAGCTATGCATGTGTATGTTGATGCTGTTAGGGCATATAGGTTGGCTCTTAAGACACATTTTTATGTTCATTCTGATTATCTGTACATGACATTGGTATATGTGACACAGATGTTTTTGCATAGCTTTATGTTCATTATGATTAGTTGTACATGACATTGGTATATGTGACAGATTTTTTGCATAGCTTTATGTTCATTCTGATTATCTGTACATGACATTGGTATATGTGACATAGATGTTTTTGTATAGCTTTATGTTCATTCTGATTATCTGTACATGACATTGGTATATGTGACACAGATGTTTTTGCATAGCTTTATGTTCATTCTGATTATCTGTACATGACATTGGTATATGTGACACATGTTTTTACATAGTTTTATGTTCATTCTGATTATCTGTGCATGACATTGGTATATGTGACACAGATGTTTTTGCATAGCTTTATGTTCATTCTGATTATCTGTACATGACATTGGTATATGTGACACAGATGTGTTTGCATAGCTATGTAATGTAAATGAGAAGCAAGCCATTCATTTGACATATGCTTTTAACGTTGACATGTAAATATGTGAGCCCCTGTTAGAAATTTAAGATGTGCATATCACCCTGTATTTCAGATGTCAAACTATACTAGAAGAGACAATTTCTCACATAGAGAGAATGAGATTATAATAGAGGCTCCGCACCATCATGGATGCAACCTGCCTATACTAGCAGGCAACACTGTGTGGAATAATCAAGTGTGGACAGATCTGACACACATGATAAATACTGTGGGTGGTTGCAATAGATCTAGGGAGGTCTGCCAGTGATGTTGCTCTGACATGGTCCTCAGTGCAGCCAACAGACTCCACCTCTATGACAGGGCAAGGAAAGCCATTGGAGGTGGGCCACCATTGCCTCCCTGGATGAGTTAACAATGTTCCTGGCCTCTCATCATACCAACTGCCAGCATCACCAGAGACTCAGGGGAGGTATTGAGGTAGGTGTTCCAGGATGTACAGGTATGTCCAATGTTCACGAACAGTGCAACATACACTAATTCACATTAGAGGACATTATTTAAACATTCTTAACAAATTGTTATCTTTTTGTTACAGCAGCAGAACTATGCCATGGAGGTGGAAGCACACATGATGTGGATGAAGAATGTTACAGTAAGTCATTTTTCCAACACAGTACATATATAACAGTTTCAGTAACATGTGGGGTGTTATGTTTTTCACTTTCACAAACCCATCAACATCTAAACATCAGTAACATATGCCACATAAGTGTCTTCATATGCTGTTATTGTCATATTGTCATCCATAGTTTCTGTGTGGCTCTGCTTCTTGCTATGAATCTGGAGTACAATTGCATATTGCTGTTTGTGTGCCATTTTATCCAACAAATACATCATTGCAAGACACTGGCCATGAGCCATCTGCTATAGCCAGACATGGTAAGGTTATTCATACGGTTGCTGTTGTGCAGCAGTGTTTAGCACACCTGTGGCTTTTTTTCGACACTGGAAAAGTTGCACTGTGTGTGCAATGACTGTCATGTAAATGTCTCCATATCCTGTTACTATGATCCATAGTTGTTGCATGCTTCTGCCTCCTGTTATGACTGTGGATTATACTCACATGATTTGTTTGCCATGATATACCACAGGATCTGCTTTACATTGTATGATATGTTCCAAAACTAGGGAGGACTTACCTATTAAGTTTGTCTAAATGTTTGCTACTGTTCACTACTGGTAATTACATATGAGTCCTTCATGTCTAATGTGGTTTTGTTCACCTTCATAGGACACCTACAGTCTGAACTTCACCAGTGCCCATCCAATGCGTATATATCTTATTTTCTGTGAGTTATATCTCAGGTTTAATGCTACATGATGCCTTGCATATACTTATGTTCACATTATATAAAACAAGTAAAACATGTTTTCATGCATTTGTTGTTTAAAATTCTCTACATTACAATCTGTCAGTTGGATAAAGAATGATGTATGTATATATTTACATGTCAGTGTCATTTCAGCCCTCACTACCAGCTGTGAAATCAGAGGAGGACATGCCAGTTAGGTTTCAACACTTGTAATGACATTATCGCTCATAAGTAATTGATTTGTAACTGTCATGGTATATCTCTGTATATAGCTTCCCTGACTCACCCACAGACACAATGACCTGCTAAGTCCAGATAATCATTAGCAGTGTTGTTATATAGTTATCTGAATGTCAGTACTATGCTGCATATTTTGAGTTCTGTGAATGTATATGTCGTGTCATCCATCTCTTTTTGCAGCATGTCCACTACCTGCCTCCTCCAGTACCCGTCCACTGATCCTGAGGTGGGATGTGATGTGCCTCACTCTGACAGTACAGTTATTGGCACATGGGCAACTGCATTGGTTTCACTGTCTGGCCCAGAAGGGGACAAACACATGGTTCATGCTGCAGTCTTCTGGGGAAGATAATGAGTCTAGCCTTTCAGAGGATGCGGAACATCAAATGATGATGATGATGATGACCGTGACCCACTGTACCATGTAGCGTCTGATAATTATGTTGAATCTTCCTCATGATGGATTTCTAATGTCCAGCTGATGTGCATCAGTGCATGTTAGAGGGGGTCTGCCTGCTATTAAAACAAACAAACATTCTCATTGATGCCATGGATCTCACCAGTGCACACTTGTCTATGCCACCGATCATGAAGCATACTAGCTGCATGTGTTACATGAAGATCAGGACTGCAGACATGGAGAGGTCATGGCAGCACTAGCTGTGCAGCATGGCATCTCTTGCATGCTCTGTTGAAGGCCGTGTTACAGCACTGCTAAAGAAGTGCTGTAGTACAAACTGGATATTACATGCCGTAAATGTACTGAGCAGATTGCTTTCAGTAGGGAGAGGCAGACCCCCCTCTCATTAGACTAGCATGGCTCACAGACATCAATGTCTGCTGCAATGTCTTGCACATCTGCAGTTGGTCACACAACTGTGATCCCAGCAGTGACCTCCCGACAGACACATTGCAGTACTGCTCCTACCCACACTTGCCCCAAAATGCTAGTGTCCTTGTTGAGTGTTTCTGGACATGGCAGGGAGAGCCAGGACTGTGGTGTGTGCCATCAGTATGTGTGTCTTGTTGTGTCATTCTGACCTTGTGGCAATGGCAACCACTTTGCAGATAACTAACTAAGCAATCTGTAGATTTTTTTAAAATGTCTGATGACACAGGGTTTATCTGATCATTTTTCTTATCTAAGTGACTAGCTTCATATTGTGATATGTTGTACTTATTTGTTATTGGTATATGTTAGTACAGATATTTACAACAGTAATGTTATATGTGACTACTTCCATGCTTCTAGGTTTGCATCTCTTGCTAGTTGACACTTAGCACATATTTACATGGCTAACAGCATGTTATGTTTGTCATCCAGCACTGATTACTACATAACACATTTCCTTCTTGTCTGCTATTCCTGCATGCATGAGTATGTGTCTGTATTCATACCTGTGTTATGTATGACATTTTAATATGGTACTGCACATGCCTCACCCTCAGGACTCACTGCACTTCTGTGGACCTGTTTCTATTTTCAGTTCCTATACTGATGTGTAGCTCCCATGTATGACTTCCATATCTCACTAATTCCACATACATATATTTACCTATATTGCTGTATCCTCGACATTGATGCATGCTGCATGTCTGTTTGTGTAGTCACCATCATTGATGTTCTGCCTGTCTGAGCATATTTTTAACTCTAAATGAGTCATGTTGCAGTAATGACCGTGCTTCAAAGCATTGCTTTCTATGTGACACTCCATGTCGGGCATGGGATATAAAGCTTGCTTGTGTTTATTTTCTTTTTGTCTGGTCCTTGGAATGTTTGTAATTATTCATGCTGTTGTATGCTGTTTACTGTGTTGTACCACACTGTTACACATTACACAATGTTATGTATGATGCACTAATGTTAGTGTATGACCATGCTTTTTGGTTATGTTTGTGTTGATACATTCTCATACACTACATGGACCTAGATTTCATGTGGTACTGGCTATTTTATGGAAATGTTCCCAGGCTATTTACCTGTATAATGATATCCTACCTGTCTAACAACACCTTCTACTGTGCACACCTCCTGCACCCCACATATTTGCCTGTGTGGTCCTCTTATTTGATGTTTCATGGAAACCACCATTCAGTGATGCAGAAATCAAGGCCATCATTAAAGCCTTATGCTGCCATGGAGTCTTCCTGCTTGACAGAAGCAGAGGTGACATTCATTTAACTTGTCAGAGATTTGGGATGCATGGCTAGGCTTAAAAAAAGGCCCTTGTGGTCGTTAGTTTAGTAAACGTCTATGAACCTATACCTGAAAGTTGTTTTTGGGACACACTTGACCTGTCATCCACATCAGCACTAACATCAACAAGTCTGTGTGAATCCTCTTCTGAGCAGTCAGAATCTCTGACAGAGGAGGAGAAGTCCTTAATTTCAATGAGTGGTGGTTCAGTAGCAGGATCACCTCCACAGCCATCTGTTTATGTGCAATTGCAGCTGCTCTCGTGCAAGCTGCTATAATCATATTAGTGGCATTGTGCTGCACCTAATTATAGTTTAAAGCATGGTCATCCCCTGAGTTTGTGTTGTTGACCACCTGCTACCACATGCTTTTTTCTGGCAGACATATCACCTCTACAGAAGAAATTGTGCGAACAGGGAGGCACATCCTAAGAGACTGGTGAAAGTCAGAGAGGCAAGGTGTATGTCTGCAGCTCAATCTGACCCTTAATTAGTGTGATTCCATAGATCAGTACATAGAGCAGAAGCAACTTCAGCCTGCATATTGTAACTGTAACAGCATGCATGCATGTAGTGGTTGTATTAGACAAGTGTAGAAGAGTATTCAGGTTATGTGGGTTCAATACCTACAACTAACCTATAGATTCATATTTAACAAGTATTATTTTTACAGTTGAAATTCAGCAATGTTGGCTTTACAGCCATGTAGTTAACTTTCTCTGCAGTATTTTTGAAAGCATCTATGATAAGTGCATATTCCAAGGATTACTTGTAACAATTCATAATCATTTTTGGGAGTGTGAAAGCTCTATAGTTAGGGTAATAATAAATGGCTATTTATAGTGATAAAGAATGAATGTGACATATCATTGTTCTAGTCATCTCTTTTCTTGTTTGTCTCACTCCACCCCTTATCTCTCTCCCTGTTTTTTGGTTGTTTTGGGTTACTTGGAATCACACCATTCTGATGTCATACCTTTCTGCCAACAAAACAAATGCAGGTGGGCCAACTGCTGCAGCTCAGCCTGCCAACCCTCTATTGGTTGCCACACCAACACTCAGCACCTCTGGGATACAACTTGGCAGTACACTTCCACAACCCCTGCCTCACCTAGTCTATCCTAGTCAGGTACCAGTGCCCTGGCTGGTAGTGCAATGGTAGCCTCTAGGAGCACTGGTAGAGACTGTGATTATGAAACCTGCCAGGAACTGCCAGGGATGGTATGAGATCTGATAGATAGTGGCCTTGGTGTCTGCATGGGATAAGTGGAGAAGGTGGTCCTAAAATTCAAAAAAAAGACTCCATCTTCAAGCAACCTCATTTTCACATGTTTAATCTGGTCGATGACATCTTGACACCATTTGTAAAAAAAAAAAAAGAAAAAAATATGGATTTGACCCTAATGGTCTGTGCTCTGGATAGGAAATAACTGCTCTTACACCCTGTGCCACAAAGACAGCTATGCAGCAGCTGTATTTTCCACACTCAGTACTGTCCAGAGCGTTGATGACCCCACATTGCCGCTGAGCCTCTTTGCACAAAGGAAGGTGTACTACATTAAATATCTCACTGTTTTCCTTAAGCAGAGAACTGTTTGCTCGGCACAAATGAGGTAGGCAAGGCCAACAGTTATACATGCAATAAACTTAGAAAATACAAAATAGGTGGAGCATTAACCAAAATACTTGAAAATAGTAAAAGTAAACACGTTTATTTTTACTATTTATGTAATAAAACTTTGGCTCTAACATCCTAACATGTACATCATAATAGTTGCCAGTAATTTCTCCCTTAACATATCTTGTAAGCTAGATAGGTAGGGGCTGTAATCTCACAGTAGTTGACTTATGTATGTGTCTTCCTTCAATTGTCTGGAAACAATTTTACATTGAGACGCAAGTCCACATCTATGTCAGACAGTCCTCCCAACGTCTTCTCAGCATATAATGTTGATGTCGTCCTCTATAAAAAATACTCTAACAGTGTTAAAGTCAGACTTCTGTGGTGGCACTAACATTAAGTACTATGTTGTTAAGTTCATGTTTCTAGACAGGTAGGAGTTCTAATCTCACAGCACTTAACTGGTGTATGTGTGCAGACGGGTCTACCTGAAAACGCCAAAATCTCGAAACGCCGACAATGAGAACACTGACACTGGAAGACCGACAGCTGAGAATCCCGATGCTGAGAACACCAACATGTAAAGGTAAGTGTGCAATAGGGATGGATGTTAGGGTCAGGGTGTGGGTAAGGTAAGTGTGCGATAGCGATGTTCTGTAGGGTTAGGGGCGGGTTAAGTGAGTTAAGGTTAAGGCACGGGTCAGGTGAGTGTGTGATAGTGACAGACTTTAGGGATAGGGGCGGGTTAAGTGAGTTAGGGTTAGGGTGCGGTTTAGGTGAGTGTGTGATAGTGACAGACCTTAGGGTTAGGGTTTGGGTTAAAGTTAATGCATAGATAGTTGTGTATGTAAGGTTCAGTGTAGGTCTGTAAGGTTTTTGTGTGTTGTGTTGTGTGTGTGCTTTTTGGACAGGGGATTTGTTTTGTTTGTTGAGTGTCAGGATTGTGGTTTGTTGGGTATGTGACGTTTCGTGTTTCTGAACTTTCGGTTTTGTGGTGTCGGTGATTTTGTTGTTGTGTGTTTTAGCGAACTGGTGTTGTCAGGCTGACCAATGCAGACACATATCAGTGTAAACCTATCTACTGTTGCCCTATTTCAGCTATCAGTCTGGAGGCTATTTTACACTGGAATGTGAATCCACAGGAATGTCAGACACTCCTGTGGATTTACAGGACAGTGTAATATAGATTGTTTTTAGACATGTTTCTAATGACTGTTTTATGTTTAAATATTTATCAAATATACTTATAGGTTGTTATTAAAACAGATATGGTAATAGTTTATTATATAGTATTGGTTTTATTCCTTTTAGTTTTCTATTTTGGTGATATGGTTATTTACTTATTCTGTGTTGCTATGACTATTTACTGAAGTTTAATTATTTTTAATTGTCAATTAACATGTACAATAACTGTAATTTCAGTTAATATGTGGAGCTTTGCTACTGTGTAATGGATTAAAGTCTTTGAAACAAGAACACTGTATATTTTACTAAATGCACTAACTGGTTAAAACAAAGTTCAAAAGTAGTGATTGGAAGAATTGGCATGACAATAATGTAAAAAGAGACTTGGGGTGGGAATAATAACAGTGAAAGTGTGAGTGAAACAGAGAGTAGACTAAAAGGGAATAAAGTGAATTGGCTGGGTGGTATTCTTGTGACACAGCAACTGCCATAGTGATGGCTGGAGGAGGGCAAAATGGAAGCGACAAGACAGAATATAGCTCTCTGACCTTGGAAGTAATGTTATTTCATATATATATATATATATATATATATATATATATATATATATATTAGAGGATATGGTGAGTGTGTTTTAACTTTTGTGTGTTTTGTACAGCCAGTGCTGGACTTCTATGGGATCTGCTGCCTGACAAAGGAGGGGGTATCAACCTGGGAAGGCCTAGAAAAGAGGAGAAGAAATGTAAGTGAAGAGAAAGCAAAATTAGATGAGACAGGGAGAAAGGCTGGATAGACAAAGGCTAACAAACTTGAAGTTATTGGGGAAAGAAATGAGTTTAAGCTGTGGGTGGCAAATGAAATATCAATCCTGTGAAAAGATAGAGGGTATTATGTTATGTAAGAATGGCAGTTGTAAATGTGATAGCACTGACTGAGATACATTTATGGAGAACTGAGCATCAGAAATTGAGTTAGGGATGATTTTAATTCTTTGTGAAGACAGGAGAGGAAAGAAAGAGGAAAACAAGATTAACCCTCCTATTAAAAAATGAATACAGTACTGTAGGTAGAGGATAGGCTGCAAGAAGAGAAGGGAGAGGTAGCAGGGATCAAAGTTAAAATTAACAGGAGAAAGTACACCTTGGTGGCTTATATCTTACCCCTAGGGCTGCAGTTGCTTAAATTAGAGTAGGGATGGACAGGATAATGCCATTCCAAGAAGGGTTGTGCTTAGTGATAGACACTGAAGTGTAACAAAATGTAGGATGTTGATAAGGACCTATACAGAATGACAGCACCAATGGAAGGGAGAATTTTGAATACATTTAGTATTTAAATAGGATTGATGGATGTCTGACATCACAGGCAACATAGAGGAGTAGGGGTTACATACTATTCACCTTGATTTAAAGAGTTGCCAAAAATAGATAAGGGGTATATTAACTTGGAACACTTGAACACACTTTGTCAGGTGCATCTTTAGCCAAGAGCACTCTCAGACTGTGCTTTAGCCAAAATAAAAATCAAAATAGGAGGTGAGTGGGAGCTGCTAAAGCATTGACGGTTCCCTGTTTATATATTGCATAATGATAAGGATAGAAAGAAGGTAAAAAGATAAATGCAGTCCTTGATCAACAGGAGCAAAGGGATGGAAAGAAATAAGAAAGATGTAAGAGGGGCATAAAGAAAGACATTGAAGAATACATTAATGGAAGTGAGAGGGAGGCCAGAGCAACCATGTAGTATTATTAAGGGAATTAGATTGTCTACAAGGTAAGACATCAATTATAAATGAAATGGGGAGAGAGAGAGAGAGATAGAAAGTGAAAAAAGCTTTAATGCATGCTGCAAGGAATAGGTTGATAGAAGGATTGCACTTAGGAAAGCAAGAATGGAACAGATATATTTTAGCAATTTTTTCAAAGCAGTGAGGGCACTGACACTTAGGCTGAGGCAAAAAAGAGACTGGGTGGGAACTGCAAAAAATAGGGTTTCAAAGCAAGATATATTGAAGTGCTTTAGAATTTATTATTAGAATTTGTATTCTGAAGAAGAAGCCAGAGATGAATAGGAGGATGAAGATTGGTGGAGTGATCTAAGGCTTTTAACTTTAAGTGAGAAAGGACAGAAAAGGATAGTTGGATAAATAACAGAAGAGGATCTGGAGAAGGTATGGAAGGGGATGGTGAAATATAAAACCCCAAGGAGTGATGGCATACCAATAAATCTATTAAGGATAGTGCATGGGAAAGTGTTGAAGATTTGGAGTAGGCTGATATAAAAAGGGGCTGAGGGGAGTAGCTCCCCTGGAATCATGGCTGGAGACGGTGACCTCAGTCATGTTAAAGGAAGAGATGGGAGAAAACCTCCACCTAATTACAGTCTGCATATTATTTACATGAACAACTTACAATGACATATTTATTTGTCAGCTTTGTCTGTTACATCACTAGATGTAGAAGTTTACAAGTGGTTAAGCATTGTGTCATCAGTAATATTTTTGTATTTGCTAGTCATTCTACAGAATTATTTTAAAGTGTTAACTTTTATAGCATAGAGTGTATCTAGGTAAACATTTCAAAGAGGTACAGACATTTTGAGAGAATAGCTAGACTTTAGAATGTGAATGGATAAGAAGTCAGAAAAAAAATAGGTGAAGTGAAAAAAGGGAGAAAGAAAGAAGTGTGTATGATTGTAAAGGGAGTAGGTAAAGATGGGGAAGAAAGCTGAAGGAAATGCCTCGATTGTGTTATATAGTCTAACATGTTGCACTTTTATAATTTAAACGTTACATTTTAATAATATCTTTTTGCAGGAACTTCTTTACAGTCTAGCAACTGCAAAGGGGTTGACATTTGTCAGGTCATTAAGTCTGTATTTTATGCAGTGATGAGCAGAACCATCTGACTTTGGCATCCATTATGCAGTCATTGTTGCATATTACTGTTGTACAGCCTACTTTAGAAAGATTGGATTGCAAATCATTTTTGCATTTGTTAAAGCTATTACTCTGGCAGTTAGCATAGAAAGCTAAAGCTCTGACTTCTTAATGAGGTGCTCCTGTGCCAAGGCTACAAGGTTTGAATCTTTCCACTTCCATTTACCTACTGTTTGACATTGTGTAAGTCACTTAACCCGACAGTGCTTTGGAGCAATTGGAAATTAGGGCTAGGCTTCTTAATGGTCTCCACGACTGCATGTCTAGTAACTATGAATTTGTGGTTGTCTGCCAGTGATTTCCTGAAGTATAGCTAATCTAGTGCAAAATAGGTAATTTTTTCTTCAAGGGTACCAGACACTGCATTTGCACATGAAGCACTAAAGTGCAAAGTTGTTTGCCAGCAGCAACCTCTGCATAAGTAATAGTTCTCTTTTAATGTGTGACTTTCACCTCTGCATTGATTGGGCATACTTACTTAGCATATGTTATCAGGTGGTTAATATTTCTTAAGCTCTCATGAATACCCTTCTATTTAAACTGTGCTACACATGGCTGGATCTTATGATATGATGCTAGTGATCTTTATACAGTTTCATGTAGTTCACCTAAAGCTAGCAACAAAGTAAATGTAATTTATTTTTTCCTAACAATAAGTGTTTTTTAAGTCATCAAAATGGCTATAACCAATGGTGGGGGGGGGGGGGCTTTCTGTGGATAAACGTATCTTTTGCTCTAATCATCTCATCATTTTTAAAAAGGTCATTAATCTGGCTTAGCAGGACTAGTGTGCATGTGTGTGAATTATTTTGACTTTTTTTTTTTTTTTGACTGATTTAGTCTCATTTAACTTGGAAAACTTTTGCTACTCTATGTTTGTGAGCAACACATTCAAAGTATATGACTTTAATCATTATTATTTTTATTATTTGTTGACACAGATATCTGAGAATCAACAATGAAGCTATAATTGCTGAGTTTGGGGATGTCTGTGGATAAAAATGACTGACCCTGTTTTGCTGGTAAAATTAAAAAATAATTAGGCTGTCTTTGCATGACTAGTGCACATGTGTGTAAAGCAGATTGGAATACTGCAATGTGTACACAGTTGATAAAATGGCCATACTTGTTGAGTATGGATATTGGTGGGTTATAGTTATAGCAGTTTGAGTGGCCTTTTATGGATGAACTGTTCTGAAAGATATACGTTTGTCATTTTGGTTTATACACTTTGTTTCACTCCTTACTGGAAAAATTATCAAAACTATAACTTAAAATATACTCCAACAAATGTTGCTATATTAAACAAGAAATATAATTTAAAACAGTCAGGAAAGTGGATCAAAGAGCACATGTATTTATACATGGTCCTAAATATTTGTGCAGTAGACCCATGGTTTAAAAACAGCCCAGGGCCTATGGTACCCTTAATCCACCAGAGACCAGATGCATTTCCAATGAATGGGAATTTCAAGGGAAGAGAAATTTACTGTTGCTCACTTTAAGTGTTTTCAATTTGAGATTGTTTTGATTTGTTTAGCAAATGACTATCAGTGTTAATACTATAATATTTGAAATAGAAGTTCTAAATAAAATCCAAATCTCTGTAATCATTGTAAGAGCAAATATGAAAACAGTATGCACACTGACAGCTCTGAACAATGTTTAATGTAACTGGAGAGAGAGAGAGAGAGAAAAAGAGACAAACAAATAATGGGGCACTAGAATGACTACAGGGTGGGATGGAATCTGATTCATTACCCTGCCTGGGTCCCCATTTGGCCATACTCCGGCTCTGTTTCCAGCTGATGTCCAAGTGGGGATTTTCAACCGAGTTAATTAGACTAACAGATGATTGTTATTAGGGGACTAAGACAAGGCTTAAGGTAAGGGTGGATTTAGCGGAGGAGTTTATGTTGCAGAAGAGAACATGACAGAAAAGTCGCCTGTTCCTTTGTTTTTAGCCCTTTATTTGGAGCCCTTTGTTATGCTTATTAGAAGGGCAAATGTTAGAGGATATCATTAGGGCAGGTCACAGGGAATTATTTTCTGTTTGCAGGTACTGTATTAATTACCTTTACTCATCCCAGTGACCATATGCCACTACTATGAACTCTGACAAAGGATTTTAGAAGATGAATGAGATATGCTATTAGAAAATGTACAGCATAAGCTTAAGGCTGCCACAAATGTCAAAGTAATTACAAATCTTTCTTTAGTTATCAGGAAATAAAAGAATAATGTCCAACAATGCACTGAGTTCATCTATAATGATATTGCATAGTCCAGTTTTAAGGATATAGCCAATACATTAGCTGACAGATTTAGTGCTAAGTTTACCCCCATCTACCACCATTATTACAACCAGTATTCCTGAAAATTTAGTTTCTGCTGAAATTGCCTTGGAACAAGTCTTAAAGTCCCTGTCAAAGACAAAGTAAAGCTTCCACAGGACCAGATAACATACCAAACCGCATTCTAATCAGTGCCATGTATGTATTATCTGAGCCTCAGCTTATACTTTTCACCTGTAGCCTATCCACAGGGATTGTGTCCGATGTGTGGAGAATAGCCACTGTGGCTTTCCTGCATGAAAGTGGCCTCTCTGTAGATCCAAGCAATTAAAGGCCCATCAGCCTCACCAACCTTATATACAATATCATTGAATGTATTGCAGTTGAACTCATTTAAGCCATCATGGACAACTCAACAGATCTAGATCCCAATCAGTATGATTTTTTGAAGTGGTGGTCCTGTCTCCTGAGACTAGTAAGCTTCTTCAAAAAATTTACAGAAGCTGTAGGCAATCACTCTGTGCACACTGCTTATCTAGATCTAGCCAAGGCCTTTGACACTATCCCCCACCACCCCACCCCCCATGCTGGTATTGTTAAAAAAATAGGCAAACTTAATGTAAAGCCCTATATTATCTGCTGGATTGCAAACCGGCTATCAGACAGATCCCAGTCTGTGAAACTTGCTGATACTCTCTTTCAATGCAAAATTGTAACTCGGAGGGGGTGAGAAGGGTCCACATGGACAGGGCTGGGATTCTACTGTTTGGCATTTATTTTGCAAGACATCCAGTCCACTATCCCATAAGTGTGGTTGCCCAAGTTTTCTGATGACTACACGCTTGGCACTGTTATTCACTCATCCACTTATACTGAACAGCTGGAATATGCACATAACTGCAGTACAGAAAATGGTCTCAAGTTAAATGCAAAAAGGTGACGCATAGTAGTAGTCAGTAAAAAAGCTGTTCTCACCTGATATGTTTTAAGTGGTACTCCTCTTCAGGCAGACATGATCATAACAGACATGGGTATTTTTGTAGCTAATTCTCTCTCATTGGTCACCAAATTTCTATCATAGTCAGGGAATCCTTCTATCTGGCCAGTTAATTCATTTTCAAGGGAATGACTTAAAGATCAAAACAAGTCTTCCTGCTTCTGCACTTTTCCCTTGTCAGACCCATTTATAAATACATTATCCCCTTTGGTATATATAGATCAAAGCATATTGCTGAACTACAAAAATGAAAACGGAGCTGGAAACAAGGTAATTCAAATCAAATACGGACTTCCGAATAAAATAAAAAGTCTGGTTTAATTATTTTAAGCGCTTTCGGAAGGTCCCATGCCCTTCCTTCCTCAGAAATAACAGACGAACAAAATCAAACAGAGACACAAGCAGCAGCTCATATTTAAAAGCAGTTAATTAGTAAACTAACTAATTAAGCAGTTAAACTATTAAAGACAATCCTATGGTGTCCATTAATATCACATCTAGTTAATCTTACAATAAATAATGAATGTGAAATGTAAAACATTTTTCTAAAAATACATTAAAATCATTTTGAAATAATTCAATGTTAATATTTCATGCATTTTAAAACCTGCATAGCAATTCTAAATAGTCTTTTTTATATATATTGATTATAAAATTGCTTTTCAAATTAGGATACTAAGCTCTAATAGTGAGTGAATGCCACTCCACAATAAAAATGATATTAAATCCATTTAAGACAAATCTGAAACACTCGATCAAGGTCAGCTTACAACACATTTTGCATAGTGACTGAATTAAATTGAACAAATATTAGAAGGCGTACTGCATAAAACTGGCTAATAAAACTATCTGTTTAAGGCCAGTTTTTTTAGAATGCAGGCAATAGATATTTCTTCATTTAAGCCTGGTGGGTAACTGGCTGCAGTCCTTATCTGCCAAAATAATTCTTCCATCTCAAGATGGATTTGCCATGGACCTATGTACGGAGTATCATCTACTTGTTTCAGTACTGTAAATCTGAATTTGTGGGTTGGATGTTCAATAGTGTGGCAAGCCAGAGCATTTGATTCATCTTTCTTAGTCATAGCGTAAGAATGTTCATAAATACGCTGTTTAAGCTTACGCTCAGTCTTTCCTATATAGAAAGCATGGCAGTCTGAGCAGGTTGCCACATAAACTATTGCCCTGGTGTTACAATTAAATTTACCTCTGACTTTATATTCAATGTTATTTATTTTTACGGAGTGTCCTTCTTTGATAAACCCACATTGTCTACAAAACCCACATTTTGCCATACCTAAATTATGTGTACGTACCATGGGTTTTCCAGCCTCTAATAAGGTTTTAAGGTTAACCCCTCTTCTAAATGTGATAGCTGGGGGACCCTCAAACTTATCCTGGAGGTTTCTATCACGTGATATTATAACCCAGTTCTTACATAAGATGTCTCTAATGAATCGGTGATCTATAGAAAAGGTACATAAAAACCTTAAATTACACTGGGATTTGCTGTGGGCTAGATTTATGTTTTGCTCTCCATCCCGTTGGCCATCATCAAAATGGAGCTGCGATTCTGTGTTTAATATGGGGCTAAAATGCCCTGTGTTCCGCTTCTGTACCACTTCTTCCATAATCTCCACCACCATTTTATACGGATAACCTCTATTGTGAAACATATTTGAGAGATTTGCACATTCATTCAGAAAATCCTTATCTTCAGTAACCATCCTAGCTGCCCGTACCATTTGCCCTTTTACTACGGCTTTCTTTTGATGGTACAGGTGACAGCTAGAATAGTGTAGAAAACCGTTAGAATATGTGGGTTTTCTGTAAATAGTGCTTTTAAATCTCAAATTCTGCTCATCTTTGTGTAACATGATGTCCAAAAAATTAATGCTAGAGTAATGACATTCATAAGTAAATTCTAAAAAATTAGTCAAATTGGAGATGGAAGCAATAAAAGAAGGGATGTCTTCAGAAAGCCCTTTCCATAAAAAGAACATGTCGTCCTGGTACCTAGTGTACCAGGCGACATGCCTTTTAGAAATCGGGTCATGAAACAAGAGGGAGTTCTCCCATTGTGCCATAACACAATTGGCATAGGCCCCTCCACAAGGCGAGCCCATCGCCACGCCAGATGTCTGTAAATACGTGCACCCTTCAAACTTGAAAAAATTGTAAATAAGAATTTGCTCAAGAAGGGTCTCTACTATACAAATAGTGGTGTTGTTAACCTTTCTGTCAAAAAGGAACTCCCTAATCCACTCTAAGCCTATATTGTGGGGAATAACTGTGTAAAGGTCTTTTACATCTACTGTGAGGAGAACAAACTCAGGATTGAATGGAATTTTGTTTATTTCCCTCAAAAAGCTCCAAGAGTCCTTGCAAATCTGCTTTTCACTAGCTATTAATGGTTTGAGTACATTGTCTATGTATGTGGCTGCAGCACTCAAAATGGACCCTCTCCAATCAATTATAGGCCTAAACGGTGGGTCCGACACTGATTTGTGGATTTTGGGCACCCCAAACAAGAATGGTAACTTAGGTGATGGAATAGTTAAGTACATATGCAAATCAATATCAATGGAATTTTCGAGTAATAAGTCATCTAAAATGCTTTTAACTTTGCCGTATGCTGTATTGATTTCATTGATACTGACTTCTTGATATGGTCCTGATGCTAAATGCGTTAACATTTTGTTGACATAAACGTATTGGTCCATAAAAATAAGCCCATTCCCCTTATCGGGTTTCATAACCCTGATGTTACAATCTTTTAGAATCTTAATAAGATCCCTTTCCTGTGTTGATATGTTAAATTTACTCCTTTTGATGTTGTTTTGCTTCGATGCCAAGTGTCTTAGATCCAACTCACAGGCCATTTCAAAAACTTTAAGCCTGTCTAAGAGTGGTGGATTAAACACACTAGCTATCCTAAATCAGAATGTTCCGAGGAACAAATGGAACCAGAGGCGGAGATAGCGGAATGTTCTAACACATTGCATATTGTGCAAAGCAAGGAAGGAGACTTTAAAATATACAATTTCTCCTCCTTTGAAATCGATCAAAGCATTTGTAATTTTTTCTCCAAAGGGTTGACTTTTGTTCCGGATACACACTTTGACTTAGTAAAAACAATCATAGATGTTAAAATTATTTGTACGTAAGTTAAATCTGAGAGCCACTTTAGGCGACATGCCCACCCTTCTTAATAATTTTAGGATAGCTAGTGTGTTTAATCCACCATTCTTAGACAGGCTTAAAGGTTTTGAAATGGCCTATGAGTTGGATCTAAGACACTTGGCATCGAAGCAAAACAACATCAAAAGGAGTAAATTTAACATATCAACACAGGAAAGGGATCTTATTAAGATTCTAAAAGATTGTAACATCAGGGTTATGAAACCCGATAAGGGGAATGGGCTTATTTTTATGGACCAATACGTTTATGTCAACAAAATGTTAACGCATTTAGCATCAGGACCATATCAAGAAGTCAGTATCAATGAAATCAATACAGCATACGGCAAAGTTAAAGGCATTTTAGATGACTTATTACTCGAAAATTCCATTGATATTGATTTGCATATGTACTTAACTATTCCATCACCTAAGTTACCATTCTTGTTTGGGGTGCCCAAAATCCACAAATCAGTGTCGGACCCACCGTTTAGGCCTATAATTGATGGGAGAGGGTCCATTTTGAGTGCTGCAGCCACATACGTAGACAATGTACTCAAACCATTAATAGCTAGTGAAAAGCAGATTTGCAAGGACTCTTGGAGCTTTTTGAGGGAAATAAACAAAATTCCATTCAATCCTGAGTTTGTTCTCCTCACAGTAGATGTAAAAGACCTTTACACGGTTATTCCCCACAATATAGGCTTAGAGTGGATTAGGGAGTTCCTTTTTGACAGAAAGGTTAACAACACCACTATTTGTATAGTAGAGACCCTTCTTGAGCAAATTCTTATTTACAATTTTTTCAAGTTTGAAGGGTGCACGTATTTACAGACATCTGGCATGGCGATGGGCTCGCCTTGTGGAGGGGCCTATGCCAATTGTGTTATGGCACAATGGGAGAACTCCCTCTTGTTTCATGACCCGATTTTTAAAAGGCATGTCGCCTGGTACACTAGGTACCAGGACGACATGTTCTTTTTATGGAAAGGGCTTTCTGAAGACATCCCTTCTTTTATTGCTTCCATCTCCAATTTGACTAATTTTTTAGAATTTACTTATGAATGTCATTACTCTAGCATTAATTTTGTGGACATCATGTTACACAAAGATGAGCAGAATTTGAGATTTAAAGCACTTTACAGAAACCCACATATTCTAACGGTTTTCTACACTATTCTAGCTGTCACCCGTACCATCAAAAGAAAGCCGTAGTAAAAGGGCAAATGGTACGGGCAGCTAGGATGGTTACTGAAAATGAGGATTTTCTGAACGAATGTGCAAAACTCTCAGATATGTTTTACAATAGAGGTTATCCGTGCAAAATGGTGGTGGAGATTATGGAAAAAGTGGTACAGAAGCGGAACACAGGGCATTTTAGCCCCATATTAAACACAGAATCGCAGCTCCATTTTGATGATGGCCAACGGGATGGAGAGCAAAACATAAATCTAGCCCACAGCAAATCCCAGTGTAATTTAAGGTTTTTATGTACCTTTTCTATAGATCACCGATTCATTAGAGACATCTTATGTAAGAACTGGGTTATAATATCACGTGATAGAAACCTCCAGGATAAGTTTGAGGGTCCCCCAGCTATCACATTTAGAAGAGGGGTTAACCTTAAAACCTTATTAGAGGCTGGAAAACCCATGGTACGTACACATAATTTAGGTATGGCAAAATGTGGGTTTTGTAGACAATGTGGGTTTATCAAAGAAGGACACTCCGTAAAAATAAATAACATTGAATATAAAGTCAGAGGTAAATTTAATTGTAACACCAGGGCAATAGTTTATGTGGCAACCTGCTCAGACTGCCATGCTTTCTATATAGGAAAGACTGAGCGTAAGCTTAAACAGCGTATTTATGAACATTCTTACGCTATGACTAAGAAAGACGAATCAAATGCTCTGGCTTGCCACACTATTGAACATCCAACCCACAAATTCAGATTTACAGTACTGAAACAAGTAGATGATACTCCGTACATAGGTCCATGGCAAATCCATCTTGAGATGGAAGAATTATTTTGGCAGATAAGGACTGCAGCCAGTTACCCACCAGGCTTAAATGAACAAATATCTATTGCCTGCATTCTAAAAAAACTGGCCTTAAACAGATAGTTTTATTAGCCAGTTTTATGCAGTACGCCTTCTAATATTTGTTCAATTTAATTCAGTCACTATGCAAAATGTGTTGTAAGCTGACCTTGATCGAGTGTTTCAGATTTGTCTTAAATGGATTTAATATCATTTTTATTGTGGAGTGGCATTCATTCACTATTAGAGCTTAGTATCCTAATTTGAAAAGCAATTTTATAATCAATATATATAAAAAAGACTATTTAGAATTGCTATGCAGGTTTTAAAATGCATGAAATATTAACATTGAATTATTTCAAAATGATTTTAATGTATTTTTAGAAAAATGTTTTACATTTCACATTCATTATTTGTTGTAAGATTAACTAGATGTGATATTAATGGACACCATAGGATTGTCTTTAATAGTTTAACTGCTTAATTAGTTAGTTTACTAATTAACTGCTTTTAAATATGAGCTGCTGCTTGTGTCTCTGTTTGATTTTGTTTGTCTGTTATTTCTGAGGAAGGAAGGGCATGGGACCTTCCGAAAGCGCTTAAAATAATTAAACCAGACTTTTTATTTTATTCGGAAGTCCGTATTTGATTTGAATTACCTTGTTTCCAGCTCCGTTTTCATTTTTGTCGTTCTCCACTTTGTCTCAGTCTTTTTGGTTTTCCATATTGCTGAACTAGAAAAGCCCCAAAGATACTTTACCAAGAAAATCAAAGGCCTTAAATCTTTCAACTATCCCAGTAGATTAACACAACACTCATTGCACTCGGTGGCTTACAGGCTGCTCTAAGGACACCTGTGTCTTGCTTTTTGAGTCTTGAAAACTCAGTGCTACTTGACCACTTTCTTTACAAAACCAGTGGTTTCAGAAATAACATGCACTAGTGACCTAAATCTAAATGGTTACCTATTACAAAATCAAAGTTACGGAACTTTGAATACCATATGGTCGACACCATATGATCAAAGTTCCGTAACTTCGAAATTAAAAAAATAAATAAATAAAAGAAAGAACATATACCCTGATGGGTTAAAGCAGGGGGGCAAGCCCCCATGCACCCCCCACACCTCCCGCTACTTAAATATACCAACTCCGAGATCGCACTTTAATGAACTATGGTGCAGAAAGGGAAGATTTCCCTTTCCTACACTGTAGCACGATCTCGGAGTTGGTATATTTAAGTAGCGGGGTGTAGGGGGGGTGCAGCGTCTCCCCACATGGGGGATGCAGGGGGCTAGCCCCCCTGCCTACACCCTTTACTTTTTTTTTTCAATTGTTCGATCATTAAAGGTTCTTGATTCCATCACATGGAGTGAGTTACCAATACAGGTCAAACAAAGTACTTATTAAACTACTTTTAAGGCTGGTCTTCATGATTGGATGGGTAGGCTCAAATTTATGCCAGGATTTTTATGTATAGCCCTACTCAGTTTGGAAGGTAAGCTCTATTAAGTGCTTGAAAAAGAAGGCTAAAACTTTGTAAATATTTATGCTTAAAGGTCTATATGGCTAGGTATCTTATGGTCCCACTGATTGTTCACATAATGTTGTTAATGTATTCCTATTTTATTATATATGGTAATCCAAATGAACTCCCAAGTGATATCAATAAATTTTGTCCCAGAGGGAACATAAGAGTGGAGTAGTGTTATTTGTGGGAGAGACACACAAATAAATATTTGGATATATGGCTGAAAGGATCCATAATTGAGCCCTTCAAGATGACCTGTGAAAAGGCTCTGATTAAGGTAAAGGATACATTGAGGAATTGGAGGAAAGTAGCTCTTGCGACGGATCAAAAGGTACGGGTAATATTATTGTATGCACTGCTACAATTTCTATATCTGGGGCAAACTTTTTTGGTGGCTGCCACTGGCAGTCCTTTTGAACAACAAATAAAACAAGATATGGCAAGATTTATGTGGGGTGAAAATAAACTGACGGTAGCATGGGAGGTAGTAGTGATGCTGAAAGATGAGGGGGTTTGGAGTGCCAGATATTTAGACTTATATGCAGGCATGTCAGTTGTGTTTGTCATTTTGATGCCTGAATATGCAGTTTGAGTTTGAATGAAAGAGAGTGTTGTGAGAAGGAGACAGTGAGTTGAAGAGGGGTAAGAGATATAATGGAGCTAGCTTAAGAAGAACCAAAGATGAGCAGAGATAATTCCATGACTCCTACGGACAGCTACAGACTATTACTCAGGAATCCTACTTAGTAATAGTACAGTGGATAGATTATGCTCATCTTATGCTCAACACTAAAAAAAAAAAAAACTAAACTGATGCACTTCATCTCTAAAACTAGAGCCCAAACCAAAATAGTTTTAGTATTTCCACTGCTCAAACCATTAAAATTGTGCAGGACTCTAAAACCAAATTACACGTGTAACAATTGATGATAAACTCAGGTCAGCTTTCAAACGAAAGTCATGGGCAGTGCAGCATGCTAAAGGAAGACATCAATGCACAGTGGCAGATTAGATTTCGTAACGTTTGGTAAAACAAGACCAAGTAATTATCTGTACAGAGCAGGATAATTATGGGCTTCACACATGCCCACCAGATAGATTCTAAAATGCAGTGGGTGCTCTCAATACAACTTAAATGTGACAAAGTACTTTGTCGATAATTTTCTGAAAGCACTCGATAGAGGCCATATGTGCTTTATCTTAATACCATTATATTCCATTGATTCCTAGGGAATCCTGTGGAATATGTAAATCTTACTAAAAAAAATGCATCAAGCATTTAATGCACTACAGCAGGCTGGGGAACTGCAAGCCATACTTGAGAACAAGCTGCAGCTGTGTCCCAGAAGGCAGCCAGCTTGACACCAAGCCAGGCTACACTTAAGCCAATTCTCCGTCCAGGAAATAATAGCCATAGACAGATTACACAAAGATCTGGTGTAGTCTGTGCACAGGATGTGTGCATCCCACATGTATGCTTAAAGTCTGTGGGGTAACCCAGTACCAGTAGAAACAAAAGTATGCCTGAGTTGAGGTATAATGGCCTTTGGAACATTTCATCAGCATATAGCAGATGCTGTGGGAGTGTCCCAGACAGCTGCCAGTTGTATCCTTTCACAGTTCTTGTCAGGAATGTGCACAAGGTGGATGAATATATCCATTCCCAGCAACACCCATGGGGCACAGAACTGCCAAGTAAAAGTTCTAGGCCATAGCCAACTCCCCCCATGTCTTCAGTGCAATAGACTGCACACTTACCATGAGTAAAACCCCAGCTGTGCCTGATACTGAATGATACATCAACAGAAGGGAGTCATCACTGTTCCATTGTCATGTGTTGTGCTCCTCAGATAGCCTCACTACTAATATCATGGCAGCACATCCCGTTAGTGTGCATGATGTTGCGAAATGGAGGGAAAGCAGTCTGAGAGTTGCACTGGAACATGGTGAAAGTCCTAAGAGACTACTGCTTCTTAAGTACAGGACCTATACTTATGATGCAATCAGAATCTAAATTTATTTTATTTATTTTATTTTACAATTGTTGACCGGGCTAGTCTAACTGGAGATATTTCCATTTTCAGTAGAGGCCCGGGGAGAAAAGCTCCACAGAGAATACAATAAGGCAAACATACTAGTGTTTTAAAGAAAGTTTTAAGAGAAAGAAACTAACAATTCTACAGTTACTCATTATTACTAAGTGAGTTAATTACTGACTCACATAGTTACAGTCACAAAAAAAAATACTTATATAAATATAAAATACTAAGTCTGATAAAGATAACTAAATGAAATAAATACTACCACACACAGTTAAACTCAAAGACATCTTATAAAGTTAAAAAATACTTTGTAAGATAATGATAAGGTAGGAAGTAAGAGAAAAGAGAGCTAAGAATATGAGAAATTAGAAGAGGTAAGTTGTAGGAAGGAGAGCAAGTAAGATAGTTAGCAAGCAAAGAGAGCCAGTAAGACAGTCCGTAAGCAAAGTAATAGGAAAACAAGTGGCAGAAGAAGAGGAAAGCCAGGTGGATGATAGAGTAAGTAAGAAGTAGGAGATAGTAATGAAGTAGAGTATAAGTAGTGGAAGGATTAATCAGGTTTACTACAGGTGCACAGCCAGTGATTTTGGAAGTGAAGTTTAATGTTTAGTTTGAAAAGAGGTAATGATGTAATCTTTGTTATGTTGCTAGGAAGTAGATTCCATTTTCTACCTACTGAATTGGTGAAAAGGAGTCACCAGCAGTGTTATTTGATTTTATAGAATTAGCCAATAGTTTACTGGAGGAGCGGAGAGAGTTAAGATTATTATAGGGGATTATGAGTTGAGAGAGTATAGGGGTGTTCATTGGTTGGTACAGAATTTTATGGGCAATAGTGAGTTGTTGGGTTGCAAGATAGTTTTGAAATTCTGGCCAGCCTAGTAGTTTCAGGTTGAGACAGTGATGTGTTCTGTAGGGGTTCCCTGTAGCGAAAGCAATGTTATTATAGCAGGTAGTCAATTTGGTAAGGTTGTTTTTCTTGAGGTTGGTGAAAATGGGACAAGCATAGAGAAGAGAGGAAAGAAGATGGGAGTGAGCAATCCTAGTTCTAGAGGAGGGAGTTAGAAATGGTCTAATACGATATAAAGATCCTATTTTCCTATTGACAAGTTTTATGGTGTTGTTAATATGTTGGTTGAAAGAGAGATTATTATCAATTGTAATACCTAACAGTTTAGTGGTAGAGTCGGGAGAGATGATAGTGGCATTGTTAGAGGAGATGGTGAAGTTTAAAGCGGGGGTCCTGGAGGTGGGGGTAAAGAGGAGGAGTTTAGTTTTTTTAGCATTTAGTAAGAGAAATCGACTAGAGAACCATGTTTCGATGGTATTAAAGACTTTTTGAGTATGAGATCTAAGTTCTGAGGTAGAGGATGCAGAGCAGATGAGTGTAGAATCATCTGCATATTGAATGCAAGTAGCTTGGGGGATTGTATTTTGGAGATCATTAATGAAGAGGGAAAAGAGAAGTGGGCCAAGAATAGAACCTTGTGGAACTCCAATAGAACAGGCAGAAGAGAAGAGATGTGGTTATTCCAGAGAACAGCCTGTTTTCTGTTAGTGAGATAAGAAGTAAACCATCTAATGGCAGGGATATCAAAAGATAGGGATTCAAGAGTATTGATTAAGAAAGAGTGGTTAACCATATCGAATGCTTTGGAGAGGTCAATGAAGATGGCAGAAGAGAGTAGGTTGTTGTTACGGTTCAGGTTAATAGTGTCTACAAAGGAAAGGAGGGCAGTAGTAGTACTGTGATATGGTCTGAATCCATGTTGACAGTTAGCTATGATGTTGTGGAGAGAGGTGTTGTACAAGCTGATGGTGTATACATTTCTCCATTATTTTGGCCAGGGGAGAGAGGAGAGCAATAGGTCTATAGTTAGAGTAGTCAATGGAGTTACCACCTTTATGGAGTGGGATAATGTGAGAGACCTTCCATATATCAGGGATGATACCTTCTTTGATTGTCCTATTTATGAGAATAGAAATAGGATATGCGATAGCCTTGGCAGCTTTTTGAAGAAAGAGTGAAGGTAACTTGTCAGCAGAGGGGGTACAAGGTTTAAGCTTGAGAAGGAGTCTGTGTATGTAAGATGTAGAGATGGGATGTAGAGATAATTTAAAGGAAGAGTTTATAAGGTTACATGTTGGGTGTGAGTTATTAGTGTTCAATTGATTAGCAAGAGCTTGTATAGTTTCAGTGAAGAAAGAGTTGAAAGCATCTGCAGTTTGTTGAGGGGTATCAGGATCAGAATTAAGTGGGGAAGGTGTTTTAGAACGTCCTGGGGAAAGGAGTCTATTAACTGAAGACCAGAAAAGTTTTGAATTATTAAGATGGGTTTGTTGTAAATTGAAGTAGAATTTCTTTTTATCAGCTATTATTGCTTTTTTGGTTAGATTTCTAAGCTGGTGGAAGTGAAGAAGATCAGGGTTATTTCTGTGTGATCTCCATGTGGCCCAGACTTTATTTCTAGTGAGAATAAGTTTTTTGGTTTCATGGGAGAGCCAGGGGGCAGCATTAGATTTAATTCTAATGCTACGTTCAGGAGCATGTAAGTCAAGGATGAATAAAAAAGTAGAGTTAAAGTACATTACTGCATTTTCAAGAGGGAGTGTTTTTAATGGGTTCCAATTACATGCACTAAGTTCAGACTGAAACAATTCTGGATTGAAGTGTTTGATGGTGCGTACGTTTCTTATGATGCAGGGGTTTATACAATCAGCCTTTTCCCTTGTTATGAATGTTAAGGAGTGATCACTAACATCATCTGGTAAAAGTCCTACTTTGTAACTATCTTTGACTTTATTTATAAGAATCCAGTCTAAAATGCTTTCTCTATTACTGTGTTTGTTGAGCCTAGTAGTTGAAGTAATGGTTTGGATAAAACCATGGAGGTTGATATGAGAAGAAGGATTATCAGCAGTAATGCTATTCCAGTCTATGTTCAGGTCACCTAGTATGATGGTTTCTTGGGGATATGTGACAGATATCCAGCTAAGGTAATTTTCGAGGATTGGCATGTTATTACCAGGTGGTAGGTACATACATATAATATAAAGGGATTTATACCTATCAAAAGTAAGAATGAAGACTAAATATGTGTTTTCTCTTTCCTACAACCAGGTGACTATGGTTGTGCACTGGAACCTTTGCCAATGACAGCATACAGGGGCCCATCAAATCCTGCCAAAGATGCATACAACACAGCACACACCATGATATGAAACACCATTGAGCATGTCTTTGGCATGCTGAAAGCAAGATTCAGATGTCTGGACACATCCAGGAGTTCACAATACACACCAGAAAAAGCATCACAGATGGTTACCATGTGTGCCATATTACACAACATGATAACAGCAAAACATGGCAGCTTGCCAGCTGTGGGTGTAAGTGATCTACCCTAAGAAGAGCAGATGTCTGATGATGACATATCAGAGCTGTCACAGGATGATCAAGAGGACAACAGGGGTGAGACAAAATAGGCATGGGTGATGAAGAATGTGGCTGTATATCCTAACTCAGGCAACATGGCAGCACCTGGCACACACCTTTAAGTCATGACAAGCAACATGTACAAATGTACACAGACTAAAGAGTGATGTTCATGTATTGCTACACAACAGCAGCACAGAGCATAACTAATGAAAAAAAAAATCATTAGTTGTTGACACTGAATGTCATACACAACAGAAACATAAGGTATACCAGTAAGAACATGTACACAACACTCATCAAGGAACACACCTCCATGTTTACAGAGGAAAAATCAATGCAGGAAGTCTCTCTGCAAAGTACATCACCAAGGAGGACCACACAGGCAAATGTGTGTGGGATGCAGTAGGTGTGCACAACAGAAGGTGTAACTAGTCAGGTAGGATATCATCATACAGATAACTGGCACGGGAATGTATAAATAAAGAATAAAATAGCCAATACCCCAAGAGATCTAGGCATATACAGTGTATGGAAATGTATCAACAAAAATATAGCCAAAAATCAGGGGCTGTAGACTAACACTGATGTATCACACATAGCATTGTATGATGTGTAACAATCTGGTACAACACAGTAAACAGCATGCAGCAGCATGAATAATTCTAAACATTTCCAGGACCAGCCGAAAAGAAAATAAACACAAACAAGCCTTATATCTCATGACTAACATGCAATGTCACACAGAAGGCATCACTTTGATACACAGCTTATTGCTACAACACAACTCAACATTAAGAATACATTCAAACATGTAGAGCATTAATGACAGTGACTACACAACAGACATGAAACATACATCAGTGTAGGGGATACAACAACAGGTAAATTGTGTGTGTGTGCGTGTGTGTTTGTGTGTGCACGCGTGTGTGATAAGTGGCTATTGGAAAAGGACTACATGTCCACATGGGGAATGAAAACAGGAACAGGTCCATAAAAGTACAGTGAGTGCTGAGGATGAGCCATGTGAAGTACCACATTAAAATAACATAAGTAACACAAGCACATATACAGAGGCATACTTGTGCATGCAAGAAGGAAATGTGTTGTGTAGTAATCAATAATGGATGAGAAAGATAACATGGTGTTAACCCTGTAAATATGTACTATATGTCAACTAGCAAGAGATGAAAACATAGAACCACAGAAATAGTCACATACAACATTACTGTCTTCAGTATCTGACTAACATGTACCAATAATAAATAACATTTCACAACTAGCAGCTAGTCACCTAGGTTAAAAATATAATTAGAAAGATTCTGTAGCATCAGACATTTGAAAAACCACCTACAGATTAGTCGTTGGTTAGCACTGCGGTCATCTTTGCCACAAGGCCAAAATGTTTCAACAGGACACGTTAGATCAATTATCATTGTTACTCTAATGCTGTCTAGGGTGCCCACATTGATGGCTCACACCACATTCTTGGCTGCCCCTGCTATATCTGGAAACACTCGACCCATGGTGCTGTTATGGGGAGTTGGATGTGGTGATACTAGCATTTTGGGCACAATCTGGGTAGAAGCAGTACAGTGCTGTGTCTGAACAAGACTACTGGGAACACTGTTGAGTGACTAAGAGCAGATGTGCATGCACATTGCAGAACAGACATTGATGTCCGAGGGCCATGAGTGGGGGGGGGTCTGCCTGTCCCCACTGGAGGTAATCTGCTCAGTACAGTTAAGGCGTGTAACACCCAGTTTATACTAGAGCACTGCTCTAACACAACTCAGACAATGCCATCAATATCATGTGCAAGTGATACCATGATATAATGCTGTGCAGCCAGTGTTGGCATGATCTCTCCATGTCTGCATTCCTGACCTTCATTTAACACATGCAGCTGATATGCTACATAACAAGTGGCACAGGCAAGTGCATTAGGGTCAGAACCATGACATTACTCTGAGCATTGATTTGCCTGTAATAGTAGGCAGACACCCTCTCACATGCATCCATACACCTGAGCTACACTCCCACTTGTAATTCTATGGACAGTAACAGTCCATTGTGGGGAAGATTTACCATCACTACCAGACTCTACATGGGACAGAGGGTCACAGTCATCATCATATCCCTCATCTGGTGTCCCCACATCATCAGAATTGCTGGACACATTATCCTCCCTATCATAGGTTACACCATCAACCACACATCTATCTCCTTCCAGGCCGGAAAATGAACCCAATGCAGTGGCCCGTATGCCACTGGTGATACTATCAGAGTGAGGCACATCACATCCCACCCCAAGATCAGTGGACAGGCTACTGGTGGAGGCAGGTATAGTGAACATGTTGCAAAAGGAGACAGATAACACATGTCATATACATTCACAGAATTCAAAACATGCATCATAGTACTAACATTCAGATTGCTATATAACAATACTGCTAATGATTAACATACAAGTCTATCATGCCAGTGGGTGGTTCAGGGACCCTATATCACAGAAATGCACCATGCCAGTTACAAATCAATTATATATGATATATAATGTTATTATAAGTAAAAAAAACTAACTGACTTGTCCTCCTCTGACTCTACAGTCGGTAGTGAGGGTTGAAATGACACTGACTTGTAAACATACACATAGACCACTCAGTAGTTAGCACATGCAAGGTATCATGTAGCATTAAACTTGAAATATAACTCACAACAAATAAGATATACACATACTGGACTGCCACTGGTAACGTTCTGATTGCAGGTGTCCTGTGCAGGTGAACAAGATCACATTAGTTATGAAGGGCACATATGTAATTATCAATAGTGAATAGTAGCAAACATCTAGGCTGCCTTACCAGATATGTCTTTCCTGGTTGGGGAGCATATCATTCAATGTAAATGGAATCCTGTAGTATGGAATGGCAAACAAATAAACAACCATGTGAGTACAATCCACAGTCATAACAGGAGGCAGAGGCACACAACAACTATGGATCAAAGTAACAGGATACGGAGACACTCACATGACAAATGGTGCACACATCATGCAGATATACCTGTGTAGGGAAGAAGCCAACATTAAGATCATAGATCACGTGTGTGCTAAACTGGTGACCATCATGTTGTCACAACAAATGTACCATAATGGGATGTGCACTGCGCAAACATTACACTTGTCCTGTTTCATAAGATTGGATTTTGTTGTTGCATAGCATATAATCTTTTTACAGTTATGCTGGTTCTCCAGTTTCCCCTGAAAGTGAACATGTAGAGTGTGTGTGTGTGTGTGTGTGTGTGTGTGTGTGTGTGTGTTTAAAAACATCACTGATGTTTGTATGCACGCACACAATAATAGTGAGCACCAACCTAACTCTTCTGGGTAACAGTAAAAAAATGCAGTTAACAAGTAAGACTGAAATTCTTTTCTTATTCATGATTTTTTGTTTGGGTCACCACAGGATCAAAAGATTGTGAAATAATCTAAAATATATCTCAGGGCATCTAAAATCCTATGGGTTATAGGGCCCTGCTGGCCCCAGAACTCCAACTTAACTTATTTATTTACTTTTATTCAAATGTAATTTGGATTGTGGGGGAGCCCAAAATGGGTAGAGATCAAGGGGTAACACTGGGGGTGTCATGGAACCATTTACCTAGGGCCAACCCTGTACATATGTTGTTTTGTAATGTGTCATCACTGCAACTGAATGCTATTCACTGTCACTATTCCTCTGTGAAGTGGCCAACGTAGTGTGAAACACAGGCCTGCCAAATTTTAAGAGCATGGTAGCTACAGTTCTTTATATGTGCATGCTACTCCTAAAACTCTGCTGAGTCAACTAAAATGTTGCTTAGAAGTGGTATCAGAGAAGGGTGATACTTCATAGGTCCATAGGTAGGTACTAGGCTATCGGCCCAAGGGCCTATGTAAGCCTAGCCAACAAGGTTCCCTGGCTTACGCCACCCAAGAAAGTTATTTTCCTGTGCCAATGTTGAGCAGAAATACAGAAGTGATCCCCAGGGTGTATTTCCTATTTCCCATCCACTCATCAAGATTTTTCTTGAAGAGTGCTAATGAAAAACTTTGCTTGACATAGATGGGTAGCCTGTTCCAGAGTATAAGACATCTCTGGGACAGGAATCTATCCCTCCAGCATGTCCTGATTATTGTGGTGACAAGGTTTAGGTCCCTAGAGCTTGTAGCTCAGAGGGATTGGGATTTCTTTAGGTGTAGCATGTCCAACAGCTCTGGGTTTGACATAGTTTTATATGTTAGGCAGAGATCACCTCGGAGTAAGCGATATGCTACGGAGTAAAGCTGGAGTTTTTTGAGGTGGTCAGTGTAGGGCATTTGCTTGAGGGCAGTAATCCTCTTTCTGAGGTACTTCTGTGGCCTTTCCAGCTGCTGCAGATGTCTTGTGAGGTACATTCCAAAAGGGGGTGTTGTACTCTATAATGGGTCTAATGAGTGTCAAATAGAGGGGAATAATGACCTCTTTTTTTCTGGATAAGAACCCTTTTATGATGAGGCATGCCATGTAGAAGGACTTCCTGACTACTGTGGCAATGTGACTATCAAAGGAGAGACTACTGTCCACCTGGGTCCCAAGGTCTCTTATCACGCATTTGGTGTTAAGTAGATTGCTGCCTATGTGGTAGTTCATGGATACAGAGTTTTTACCAAAGGGGATGACACTGCACTTTTTGTCACTGAGCTTGAGGCCATGGCTCTGACACCAGGCATCTGTCTCAGCGAGGCCCTTCTGTAGGATGTCCACATCATTTGGGGACTTGACTATGGCTCCTAGTTTGCAGTCATCTGCGAACTTCATTACCCAGAGGCCTTCTGTGTTAGCCTGTTCTTCAGAGAAGTAGATACCAAACAGGAGATATCCCAGGACGGAACCCTGTGGTACTCCACTTGTCACTGCTTTGAAGTCAGATTTGGAGTCTGCAACTTTTACAGTGTGGGCTCTGTCAGTGAGCCAGTTGGCAACCCATCTTGTGATGTAGGGATTTATACCTAGTTTAGTGAGTTTAGCTATAATTCCAGAAGGGCAAATGGTGTTGAAAGCCTTGGCGAGGTCAAGATAGGCTGTGTGAACCACCTTACTCTCATCTACGGCTTTGGTGACTGCCTCAAATAAGTCGATCAGGTTAAGGAGGCATGATCTGCCTTTCACAAACCCGAACTGGGTGGGATAAAGAGTTTGGAGGTTACCAATGTCTTTGTTTATGAGTTCCATGATGATACGTTCCATGGCCTTGCAGACCAGGTTCATCAGGCTAATAGGTCAATAGTTCCCGGGATCAGTGTTGGCTCCCCCTTTGTGGAGTGGGATAACTGTTGCTGTGCACCACTCAGTGGGCACAAAGCCTGATGTGAGGCTATTATTGAACATGGTGCTTAAGTGGGGAGCCAGTCCATTCTGAAGTTTGTGTAAAACGAAGCCTGGGATGTTGTCCAGTCCTATGGATGCTGTGTTTTGGCTTTAGAGAGTGCAGCTTTTACCTGCATAGTTGTGATTACAGGGACTCTGCATTCTTCTTGTATAGATATAGGCCTTTTAGGGGGTGAGAGGGGGGTAAAGTTAGGACTGAACCTATCTGCCAGGATGTTGGCAATATCAGTTAGTTCTGTAATTTTCTTGCCTTTGTGCTGTAACTCAGAGCAGATCTGGGTGCTACCATTGAGATTCTTGACATAGCTATAGAATGCTTTGTGGTTGTCCTTGGAATTAGTGGTGATTTTGTTTATGTAGCTAGCTTTGGAGGATCTTATAAGGGATCTCAGCTTCTTACTGAGGTTGACCAGGGAGTTCCTCCACTCATGGGATTTTACTCTCTTTTGCAACAGGGGACCACCAGATTGACTTCCTTTTTTTGGAGGCTAGTGTCTTGGTTCTGTTTGGGACAGCATGATCCATGCACTCATGTAAGTGCTTGGGGTCTGTATTATAGCATCAAAGCTTCAGGTATTCAAATACCAAACGTTTGACACATAAATAGCACAAAGCTGAAAATCTCGAACAGTCACTTCTGCAAATTTTTTAGCAGGGAAATTTTTTGCTTGGCCATTATGGGGAATTTACCCTTTTCTCCAATATAGAGCGATCTTGGAGTTGCCATATTTACTTAGGGGAGTGTAGGGGGCACAGCCTCCCTACATCGTGGGGTGGGAAGGGTGAACCCCCCCCACTTGATTCAGGTTTGAAAGTTTGTTTTTTTTGCTTTGCAGCCAAGTAATTTCTTTCCCTGTGCTGAAGTGTCCGTTTTCGCAGTTTTGAGCTTTCGCTATTTACGTGTCGAGCTTTAGGTATTCAAATACCTGAAGCTTCAATATTATAATATAGACCCGATACTTAGATTAAAAGTGTCTGGGCACCCCCAACTTAGCATTTTGGGGACCTCTAGCAAGTATCAACACTGTCCCTGTCTGTACCACCTAGGCAGACTTGTGCAGACATCCCATATTGCTGTTGGGCTTTTTTGTCATACATCATAATGTGCACTGCACATATCTGGTCATACGTGTCTTTATCTTGCTGCTGCAGTATGATACAGATTATCAAATGCCATACCCATTGTGACACCCATTCCCTGGCCCAGCAATCAAGGAGCCTCAATCCTCATCACCAACACCAGACAGGGCATCTCATATGAGAGGAAAGGATAACAAATACACACACTAAAGTACAATTTCCCTTAAGTGCACACAGAGATCACAGTCAGTCCAGGGTTGGTCACTCCCTTGCTTCCCAGGTCCCCATAAAACTCCCCACTGGCACAGCTATAGGGTCCAGATCTCAGCCTAGCTGGCAAGCTAAAACCTCCAGTACCCTCTCTGTCCAACCAGTGCTTCATGTCCCTGCCCAAGTAGCTGACATACACACACTTTGAGATAAGTATTTATACAACTTCACAGACACACCTGGGAAAGGCTGACACAGATTCTCCAGTTGTGCCCCTTTACCTAGACTATATGGTAGTAATTACTGCCACCACCAGCTAATAATTATCAGCTACCCAAAGGCCCTTAAAAGGGTGTCCAATTATTACTGTGCAATATTATTATCCATTTGGTAGTATAGCCCAGGGCTAAAGCTATAGGAGTGGCTTAGACAGTAAACTCTATAAATATGCAATGTACTCTAGAGATTAACTTATATCTACATAAACTAGCCATAGCTGAGAAGGGTTTAAAAATATTTAATAATAAATACTAAAACACAAGACAATACTACTACACTACAGTGCTATTCAAGAGTTCAGAGATCACACAGAAACTTAAAACAATACAGTAGGAAAGTTCTGATATAACAGAAAAACACTTACCCCTGGATTTATGAAGCCCTGCATTGCATGCAGGATTAGTCTAAGAGCTATTTTCAGCAATATGGCCGACGTGCGATCCAGGAACAAGCGCCCGGGACGTGCACGTGAGCTCTTAGACTAATCCTGCACGTACCGAGCTCCTGTATGCAAATTACCCTCATGTGCGGGTGAAAACCATGCAAATGAGGGTAATTTATGATCCAGGAAGCTGGCAGCTGTCCGTGCAGGATGAGTGCAGTCAGCAGAAATGTACTCAGTTAGTAAGCAAGTACATTTCTACAGACTACAAAATGGAGGCATGACAGCCCCAAATAAAGTGTGCATATGATGTGTAATCCATGCATCCATAAAACAGTGTAAAAATGAAATATTTAACTTTTTTTTTTGGCCAATATCGGCCGCTTAAGCTAAGGGCAGTGGCGTGCAAACAGGATCAGGCTAAAAATAAAAAAAAAAAAAAAAAAAAATCTAAAACAACCATTAAGAAGAAAATCATTATTTTGCCATAATAGTCAATGGCAGGCAGAATACAACATGGCCAGTGCAGACTGGTTGCTAAGGGGAAAGACTGAGTGTGGGACATGTAACCAAGGATTAGCAGGCAATCCTATGCAAATGAGGGGAATGATAGATAATCTGAGATTCCCTGTCAGTGCAAGCCTGCACCCAAAAGTGTAGGACTAGGAAAACCATGAGTGTAAGCCCTAGACATAGCTGACATCAGAAGGGGGTGTGTCAGGCATGCTGTAAGATAATTGGAGCACTGTGGCTCGTGTTTTCCCTTAGCTAAGCTAAGCTAAGGCAGGGGGTGTGTCTAGGGCTGTCCTATCTTACACCAAGAAAATCATGGTGTACACAGGTAGAACAAGCCAAAATCCTGTAAAACGTGCTTACAGCATGTACATGTGTTTGTGCAGCGCGCACCAGGTATAAAAAAAAAAAGGAACTAGAGGCTCCATTCACATCTGAGCACTATGTTTGCACGGCGCGCCCCCCGGGTTAAACAGGAAGGCAATAGGAAGGGAAACCAGCAATAGGAAGGTAATCAAGGAGAACTAGATTGGCTGGCAGGTGAAATGTATCAGAATCAGCCAATTACACAGACAGCAGACCAGCCCATCCCAGAACACTACTATAAACTAACCAAACACCTTCCCCTCTTGTTTTTCCCACTCTCTACACCACCAGTGTATACAATCGGGGAAATTTTAACAAACAAACCTACAAAATCAGAAGGGTTGCTGCAGGCAACATAGAACATGAGCAAGAAGTTGAGGGTGGTGAGGATGTGAATGCTGCCCAACAACCCACCATGAGGAGACAGACCCAGGGTAACCTACCAGGGGCTACATGAGCTGGAGATAGTACAGCACTATAGGGTGGACAGAGACCTCCTACAGCAAATTTTTGAGCTGTGCCAGCCACACCTGACACACCAAACTGGCCGAGGGGAAGCCATCCCAGTGGATACTAAGGTATGTGTAGGCCTAGGTGTACTAGCCGCAGGTACCTCCCAAAAGCACAACTGGGGATATCATGGGGATCTCACAGGCATCAGCATCCAGAGTATTCCACCATTTCCTGGATGCCATGTCAGCACATGCCAGTGAGCACATATATATTTCCTCAACACATGTGAGGTGATGACCAGCAATATGCGTCTCTTCCACCAAATAACAGAATACCCTAAGGTAGTGGATGCTATAGACTGCATGCACATATGCATCAAAGCACCACCTGGTGAGCAGGGTAGGACCTACATCAACCGCAGGAGCATCCCCTCCATCAACTGCCAGGTTGTATGTGATGCCCAGGGCATTATAATGAATGTGTGTGCTGGCTGCCCTGGAAGCTATGACGAATCACACATATGGCATCTGATGCAGCTGTACCAGAGATTTGCTAATGTGGACATCCCCTACGGTCACCTAGTGGGGGATGCTAGGTACACACTGGAGCTGCGGCTGATGACATCCATCAGAAATGCACACACACCTGAACAACAACGCCATAATGAGGCACACGCACTGGCCAGACATATAAAAGAGCATGTGTTTGGAATGCTCAGGTCACAGCTCCAGTGTCTGGACACTTCCAGTGGAGCCTTGCAATATTCACCAGCTACATGTACCCAAATTGTTATGGCATGTGCTATGCTACACAATATGATCCTTCAGAAACAGCTGCAGCAGGAACAGCATGGGGCAGGGCCACACAGCCCCCCACCAATGCCAAGGCCTGTATTGGCACAGAGTGACTCGGAGGAACAACCTGAGCCTGCCCCAGTAGGCAGAAGGAGGAGTGCCCAGTATGCCCTGGCCTTGGCAAAGAGGCAATGCATAGCACATGCACTGACACAGTAGGGACCCAGGGAATGACACCTCTCTCTGACTCACACATACAGTAAAAGGGATGCCAAACATGACACTACCTGTGCTCCACCATGTATAGGGAGTGTACTATGTGCATCCAACATAGGCAGCCCTCCAGCACCATCTGCAAGTCTGGCACACCCTCAAGGTAAGTCAATCAACCTACCAATTGCCAAATGGAGTAGAATGTGTTGTTACCTGTAGTTATGGTATGGATGTGAGCATGCAAGGGAATTGGGTGTCCGAATGTTATGGCAGCAGACAGTAGACACCCATAGTGGCACCATGACATCTGTAACCCATACTGGAGTCACCACAGTAGCCAGTACTACACAGAGTGACAAAACCCACTGCAGGAAATGGGCTGAGCAACATGTGTGTCCATAAGACCCACACATGCCAGTCAAGAAGGTTCACATATCCAACAAAAGTCTCAGCCAACAGGACAGGTGTAGACAAACCCAAACAGAGCCTGTGGCATGGCCCCAGAATGATGGTTATGGCTAACCTCCCCCCCAGGCCTACACAGACAAACCACAGCAGGGCAGGTAGTGGGATGTTAGTTCTGAAGGGTAAGAAGTTAGACAATAATATGTAGGGCAACCAAAGGCATGATCTGTAGTACACTGGTATGCCTCTAGTCAGCATGATAGTTAGCAATACAGAATGAAATGCAGTACCTGACATACCAGTACAGTCATAGCAAATGTGTACAAGTGTCACGTGTGTCCCTCACATCCTAAATAGTAATGTAATAACAGTCAGATGTGCCCCCCAACCTTGTGTAGAAATGTGGAAATAGTCAGGTGTGCCCCCCATCCTAATAACAGTCAGGTGTGCCCCCACCACTCCTGTGTAGAAATGTAGAAACAGTCAGGTGTGCCCCCCCCTCGCTATGCAGAAATGTAGTAACAGTCAAAGCCAAATGATCAATGGATACCCTGCAGAGACAGCATGTTACCTGTTGGTGTACAACACAAAGGTCAGCCCTACAGCACAAACTACCTGGACATGATCCACAAATTCAATATAGATGGCCATACTGGGCATGCTCACACACTTAAACACATGAAGGCCATGACTGCAAACACCAGTGGACCAGACATATTTGGCAGTTGCAGTTGTTAGTGCAGACACTTGTCAGTATGCACCACTCATGCCTTGCACACACAGTGGATAGGAATACAGACATATATGTCAGGACAACACACTAATATAAGCCAAAGGTAGACGTACATAGATGTGTGGAAGAGGGTCACTGTAACAAAGAGCCATCCAGGCCTGTCCCACCCAGCACACAGCCAAAGGGCCCCAAACACATAAGGTGCAGATGTCACCCACTGCAGATACTAGCCACCAGTATCTGTCAGCATTACAGACTATGTGGTGTACGTGCCAGCTGTGCAACATGACTGTACAAGGAAGTAGTCATCTAGTAGCTGTATACACGTACCTGTGACACATGACCGCGTGTGCGCCCGCATGTGGCATATCAACCCCTATATGAATTGGTTATGGCCTATGCACACACCGCCCTTCCCATAGCCCTACTATGACAAGCCTGCTGAGGTCATCCAATGTGAAATACACCTTTGGGAAAGCTGTAGCCCAGTAATCTCCGTAGCATGTCCTGTAACTGTGTACTGCTGTAGTGTGATAAAGTAGTTAGGTAGGTGTTTTAACCCCAGACCTGGCAACTGTGTGTGTGTGTGTCCGTCTGTCTCTGACTGAACAGAGAGCAATGCTTTTTAGAGTACTCACACTCCTTACAAGTCATATACTCAACTTTGGCAAGGCTGCTAACGTCACCCAGCTAGAAATACACCTCTGGGAAGGTTGCAGCCCAGTAATCTCAGTAGCGCATCCTGTAACTGTGTACTGCTGTAGTGTGATAAAGTAGTTAGGTAGGTCTTCTAACCCCGGACCTGGCAAGTGTCTGTGTCCGTATGTCTCTGACTGAGTAGAGAACAATGCTTTTTAGAGTACTCATACTCCTTACAATTCATATACTCAACTTTGGCAAGGCTGCTGATGTCATCCACCTAGAAATACACCTCTGGGAACATTGCAGCCCAGTAATCTCTGTAGTAAGTCCAGTAACTGTGTACTGCTGGAGTGTGATTTAGAACTCTGGGGTTCCATCCCCAACCATGGTAGTTCTGGATGTTTTGTGTGTGTTTCAGTGTCTGTGTACAGAGCAATGCATTATAGGCTTGTCACCCGCAGTGCATTTGAAGTGCCCTACTTTGGCAATACTGCCGATGTCATTCCTTGTGAAATACACCTTTGGAGAAGGAGTTCTTTAGTAATCCCTGTGGTGTGTCCTATAACAGCTTTATTCTGTAGTGTGATATAGACCTCAGTCATGGGTTCTATACCCACACATGTCAGTTGTGGATGTTTTGTGTGTGTCTCGCTGTCTGTGTAGGGAGCAATGCATTTTAAGCTACGCAATCGCAGTACATTTGAAATGCCCTACTTTGGTAATCCTGCTGATGTCACTCCTTGTGAAACATACCTTTGGGGAAGGAGTTCTCTAGTAATCCCGTTGGTACATCCTATAACAGCTCTCTGCTGTAGTGTGATATATACCTTGATCATGGGCTCTATACTCACACATGTCGGTTGTGGATATTTTGTGTGTGTCTCACTGTCTGTGTAGGGAGCAATGCATTTTAGGCTACTCACTCGCAGTACATTTGAAATGACTTATTTTGGTAATCCTGCTGATGTCATTCATTGTGAAATAGACCTTTGGGAAAGGAGTACTCCAGTAACATCTGTGGTGCGTACAATAACTGCATACTGCTGTAGTGTAATAAACTAATTAGGTAGGGGTTCTACTCCCACACATGACAGATGTGGGTGCATGTGTGTGTTTGTAACTTGTATCCTGTGGAGAGGTGGTTGTGAGTGTGTGGCCAATGTGGAGTGGGTTTTGCATATTTCTTATATGGTGGTCCTACGATATATCACAATGTCAACCGTACTGGGATAACAGATATAAAATAGCTGAGAGGCTGGGGTGCAAAGCCATACCCATACATGTGGCATAAAGGCCAGACAATCACAGTTAGCAACCCCAGTATTACCCAGAGCACACTCTCAACCCATGTCTCGTACACACACATGCCTAGGCAACAGCCAATATGTGGGTAGTATACTGCATGTTGGCCACCAATAGTAACTATGGAGTGATAGCAGTGGGCTACAGAGGGCATGCACCCTGCCCATCTGTCCAATATGTACGTATATGCAGACAGTGCACCTCCCCAATGGACACCTGCACCACCTGTGGTGCTTTCACATGTGACCCACAACAGACATACCATGCCTGACAACATGCCCTGTATGGGCAGATGCCACTGACACCAGTGAATGCTGTTAGCATGCTGTCAATGTAGGTGCAGGGTAAACCTGCTGCCCATTACCAGTACCTACCACAGGTGGGTAAGTCTGGCACATCTGATGATAATCTGTGTTCACAACATGGGCCAGACACCCCAGGTACAGTTCCACATGTCACTGTACATGCATGTGGAAGGGTGCACATCCTAGACACCATCCATGTCATGGAGTAAAAAACACATACATGGCAGGGGATCCACAGCATTGGCCACACACAATAGCCACCCAGGTGACTGGATGGGGGATACAATACCCACCTGTGTGGGCAAATGCAGAAATAACAGCCCTGAGCCACATTGCAGACAATTGTCATGTGGCCTGATGCCAAGGTATATCCATCACCTACCCTTGTATAGCCTGCTGACACAGTTGACCACCACACACCCATGCAGACATGCACCCATGCATGTCAGTACTGGCACCCAGTGTGTGTTCGTGTGTGTGTTGTATGGTGCGTATGTCCACATCCACACTCACTACAACCCCCCTGGGCATACTGAAACATGCTGTCTGATGTCTGACCTCCTCATAATCTTTGCCCATACGACCTCCATATCACCCATGTGGTGCATGTGATACCTTCACATTGATGTTGTGGCAATCCCACTAGTGATGAGTTGCACTCCTGGCCCTGCCAAGTGTGTCAGTGTGTGTGGGTCCCTGTGAGAGTGTGGCTGTGTTGACGCTGGCACCTGTTCATGCGGACAGGCACGTGTACTTCACTTACTGTATATCTACCGTATCCCTGTTGCAGATGTTACTCACCATCACATATATGTTCTGAGTGCTCCACAGCAGGTAACCCATGTGGTGCATCCAATAACTGCATCGAACTGTGATAACACTACATAGTTGTCAGGGGTTTGATACTCTGTGCTGGTAGGTGTGTGACACAAACACACTTCAGTTTTACTCTCCCACCCCTCCCTGATATGTATTTGCCTCTGTATGCCTCCCCACTCCCTCTCTGGTGGATGTGGAGACCCACACCTGCTTTGCTTAGGCAGCAGCATGTGTATTTTAAGTGATGCTCGTGATCAGCTGATGGCCTCTGCACGCATTGCAACCCTCCCCTAGCTGACTGCATATGGAACAGCTGTGGTAACATTCCCATAGCCAATTGCATGGAAACACACTCCAATATCTAGGAACATCATGGTGATGTTGGCCCGTTTTCATTCACTGTGAGCAGGAACTAGATTTGTTGTTTGGCAAACAGCATCTCAGATGGATTGGGGATGTACCTCTAACAACATACACTGTGGAAAGATGGCAACAAACAGGAGGAGAATGTGCCTGACCTGACTACAGACTGTAAGTGCTTCTATACTGCATTTGGAGTAATGTTGGTTTAACAGTGTTTGTCTGGATATGGCTGTCGTACATGTAGTAATACCTGCCATGTCAGTTCCATGTATATGAGGAATCCCCATCTGCAGGGTCAACTGCAGACTCAGCAGTGTTGTGCCTTTGGTTTCATGTGTTAGCCATGGAGCATCTATCTGTGGAATGCACAAGGTAGTGTGACGATTGCAGTCTGTAGATGGTGAAGGCCATGACAGTTACTGACTTCATATCCCTCATAGGACATATGATGCAGCAAACCCCGTTACAATGGTAAATGCATGAGGTTATCACAGCAACATGCCTATATTGGCCATGTGTATGTGCTGCCAGCCACACGTCTGTCAACCTTTGCACATATGTCGTGCATGAAGTGGTGCATATGTGCTGTACACCATAAATAGTGTCATTATATCTGATAACAAGCCAGTGATATATCTGATTGCTACACATGTCATGTACAGTAGGGATTATATTTCATGACATAACCTGGACATTCTGTGGATGAGGTCTGTGTAGTGATGGTGAATGTTGGCAGTGTGTGTATTGTTAATATGTACTGTAGCCTGTATATAGACTGTGGCAGATGTCATTGTTCTAATTCCCCTTCTGTCTGATGTTACCTGCTGCCCTACTGTATGGTACTGTTTTGGCGTACATGTTTGTAGGGCCATACACACACACATGTACCATACATACCACAGACAGCCAGCAGACCAAACTGTGTAGCAGCCCAGTATATGTAGGGTCATTCTGTGAGTGGCACATATGAGGATGGTGTAGACTAGATAGTCCACATACTGTAATATTATGCTAGCTTACCATATGTGGCTGTGGCTGTGTTCACATTGGTTGTGGTTATGCACTTTCACACAGGTGTATCTTACCCTGTGCTGTGACATGCCTGTTGAGCCTACTATATATGCAGGTAAATGTGCATTCCCCCATAGGAGATGTAGGCCAGTGTTGAGCCAGTCTGCCTGTATCCTGCACAGTGCATTGTTACATGCCTAGCAGCTTAGTGTACTTACACAGTGAGATGTCATGTGCAGATACTTGCCAGATGTACTGTTGCCGGGCCTCCCTTAACAGTCATGTATGTCAGACAGAGCAGTGCGATGCTGTATGGATGTATGTCAATATCTAGTGGGTAGTATGTGTCCATGGCACCCCTGTACCAGCAATCATTCTGTGTCAGGCCAGACAGGAGTGTATGAATGCAAAACCTATGGTGGCAAATGTATACCAGCTGTTATGTGTTATACCCATCTACATGGCTGTCTACATCCATATTGTCAGGCTTGGTACACATGTTGTGCACTAAGGGATTATGTGTCTGGACTGTACAGGGTGTGTCCGAAGTTCCACATATATAGGCCAAAATCTCTGCTGCACTCCACAGGTGCATTACATGTTAGCGGCAGTACTTTACAATGATTTCCTTAGGATGTCTGTCAGTAGCCAATGGCACACATGTTGTAAGCAGATGTGACCTTCCATACACCCCATGTCTGTGAAGACAATCCCAATGAGAGTAGCAATAGTCTAATAATATACCTGCTATACATACCTATACATGCACTATGACTTTGGGACTATAGGGGCTGGGGTAGGGCTACACTCCATGTCCAGGACATACTGTGGAAATATATGTACATATACTTATCCAGATAGCCATATATATATGATTTCACATGTGTATTACTTCCAATTACCACTGTCATGGCAACCACCCACTATAAATCCCTACAGCATGTGGGCGTGGTCCCTTTACATTTCCTGTGTGATGGACATCCTTCCTGTGGTTGGGCATCAGTGTTACAGACAGCAGGTAGCAATACTTCTTACAGGAGAACCTGCACACTCACGGCAGCCACATATGTGTAGGAGGATCAGGAACTACAGACAAACTGTGAGTAGAGTTGTATTATGCTTTGTATAGTACTGGTGTTACAGGGTGTGTGTGTGTGTGTGTGTGTGTGTGTGTGTGTGTGTGTGTGTGTGTGTACATACTAGTTTACTTTGAAATGCAGTCTGTCGGCATAGCTGACTACTGTGGGCCTGTCCTCATGCTGGACAGAGGTATGCCTATCATGTGTTGTCCGTCCACCACACAGGTCCTGTGTCAGATATTACACTGGCAGTGTGTGTGTTGAGTGCTATCAGTACACGGCTACATCCATTTCTGTTTCTAACCTCAATTCCCTGACTGAGGGTATGTTGCAGACTATCCTGTAACACCAGCAATTTGCTTAGTGTATGGCAACAGTGTTCCACATATGTGCCTGTGTTCCAGCCTCTGTCCTCCACCTACATACCAAACTTTGCACATATATCATGCTGTTGGGGGTTGTTCTGTAGTGGGCTGTGAGTATATCACACTGCCATTGCTGCCATTAGTCCACTGCTGTTGTATCCCCCATACATACAGTGTCGCTGGGTCCATATATGTGTGGGCGTCACCTACACAATACATGTGTGCCCTTATACACTCCAGCAGCCAGTGTATGTAAAAGTGGTATATGGCCCTGTATTATTGAGTCTAGGTGGGGAGAACCATAAATGACCTAGGCTGTTACAAAATGTGGGGGTATCAGGGGTGAGCTGCCGCAAGGTATCTAGATGTACAGTACCATATACTTCACCTTTATTTACATTACTTACATGAACTGGGGTACTGCAAGCCTACTGCCTCCTGCCATACAGACTGTTCTATTTGTCAGTGTGCTTGTGATGGTGTCAGTTATGCATTGTTATGTAACAGTGACAACCCATGTGATCATATAATGCCTTTACCACTTACTGAGTTTGTACAGAGTGTAGATAGAGGCTGCTGAACTACACACCTGCAGTTCATACTTTTGATTGTTTGGTATCCTGTGGCCCAGTCTGTGTTCACTATTGTACAATTTGAAGGGCTTGGCCTGGACAGCAACAGTTGTGGACTTCTCCAGACTACTGTATTAGTGTAACTGTTTCATAGTTGCAGTACTCTGTTTATATGGTTGTCAGTGTCTGAACAGCTATATGACATGGCATATAGAACTGTTATAGTACACAATTAAAGGTTTCCCATTTCTGCAAACCTGTGTGTGGTGTCTTTCCTATGACCTCCCTATGGATATATGTTGCAGGCAATGAATGACATTTGTATGGGTGGCCCACACAGTGACCAGATGTTCAGGTGTTAACTGCAGGCATAGTGGCTATTCCATATTGTGTGCACCTTTTACATATGTATCTTACTGTACATATATCTGCATGTGTATGTGTAGTCACATGTATATATATATATATATATATATATATATATATATATATATATATATGTATCTGCATATCTGCGTCTGGGTATCTGTATCCAGGG